>NW_027468055.1:0-68899 GCF_965363235.1 Mytilus galloprovincialis
AGTACATTAACGAACATTCTTAATCTTTATCTAAAATCTCAACTCCACTAAGTATTTTTGTTGCATTAGACTTGGAGTCAAGCGTAACATCGTACGAAGAGGGATCATCTTTAACCACAGCAAGCACAGAGTTCAAACCTGCGACATGCACAATTGCCCTTCTCACAGAAATTGCTTGCACACTTTCTGTAGATATTCCTAAACGCAGCGCCTTAGACCACTCGGCCATCCTGACAAGACATCGTAAGTGTCACTAATTTGTCACTTTATATCTCAGCATCCCCCAAAAAATCTTTAAAGTCAAGCATAGGCAAGTGTTGGATCAGATGAAGCTTTTATAGATAGAATTGTAGTAATGGCTTTGATAAAAACACTTCTTGTTTGTCAATTAAGAGAATATCCTCGTTCAACATGTTCAGAAACGAGTTTTGAGGAGCTTTGTATCCTTAAAAACAGCTTTGGCACATTTACAAATTTGCGCTATTGTGTACAAGCTATTTTGCAATGGTTAAACTGTCCGATGTCTATAACATGTATAGGTGCCATTAAAAATATACCATTTGTCAGAAGTGGGATTCGAACCCACGCCTGGAGAACCAGACTGCGACCTGAACGCAGCGCCTTAGACCACTCGGCCATCCTGACAAGACATCGTAAGTGTCACTAATTTGTCACTTTATATCTCAGCATCCCCCAAAAAATCTTTAAAGTCAAGCATAGGCAAGTGTTGGATCAGATGAAGCTTTTATAGATAGAATTGTAGTAATGGCTTTGATAAAAACACTTCTTGTTTGTCAATTAAGAGAATATCCTCGTTCAACATGTTCAGAAACGAGTTTTGAGGAGCTTTGTATCCTTAAAAACAGCTTTGGCACATTTACAAATTTGCGCTATTGTGTACAAGCTATTTTGCAATGGTTAAACTGTCCGATGTCTATAACATGTATAGGTGCCATTAAAAATATACCATTTGTCAGAAGTGGGATTCGAACCCACGCCTGGAGAACCAGACTGCGACCTGAACGCAGCGCCTTAGACCACTCGGCCATCCTGACAAGACATCGTAAGTGTCACTAATTTGTCACTTTATATCTCAGCATCCCCCAAAAAATCTTTAAAGTCAAGCATAGGCAAGTGTTGGATCAGATGAAGCTTTTATAGATAGAATTGTAGTAATGGCTTTGATAAAAACACTTCTTGTTTGTCAATTAAGAGAATATCCTCGTTCAACATGTTCAGAAACGAGTTTTGAGGAGCTTTGTATCCTTAAAAACAGCTTTGGCACATTTACAAATTTGCGCTATTGTGTACAAGCTATTTTGCAATGGTTAAACTGTCCGATGTCTATAACATGTATAGGTGCCATTAAAAATATACCATTTGTCAGAAGTGGGATTCGAACCCACGCCTGGAGAACCAGACTGCGACCTGAACGCAGCGCCTTAGACCACTCGGCCATCCTGACAAGACATCGTAAGTGTCACTAATTTGTCACTTTATATCTCAGCATCCCCCAAAAAATCTTTAAAGTCAAGCATAGGCAAGTGTTGGATCAGATGAAGCTTTTATAGATAGAATTGTAGTAATGGCTTTGATAAAAACACTTCTTGTTTGTCAATTAAGAGAATATCCTCGTTCAACATGTTCAGAAACGAGTTTTGAGGAGCTTTGTATCCTTAAAAACAGCTTTGGCACATTTACAAATTTGCGCTATTGTGTACAAGCTATTTTGCAATGGTTAAACTGTCCGATGTCTATAACATGTATAGGTGCCATTAAAAATATACCATTTGTCAGAAGTGGGATTCGAACCCACGCCTGGAGAACCAGACTGCGACCTGAACGCAGCGCCTTAGACCACTCGGCCATCCTGACAAGACATCGTAAGTGTCACTAATTTGTCACTTTATATCTCAGCATCCCCCAAAAAATCTTTAAAGTCAAGCATAGGCAAGTGTTGGATCAGATGAAGCTTTTATAGATAGAATTGTAGTAATGGCTTTGATAAAAACACTTCTTGTTTGTCAATTAAGAGAATATCCTCGTTCAACATGTTCAGAAACGAGTTTTGAGGAGCTTTGTATCCTTAAAAACAGCTTTGGCACATTTACAAATTTGCGCTATTGTGTACAAGCTATTTTGCAATGGTTAAACTGTCCGATGTCTATAACATGTATAGGTGCCATTAAAAATATACCATTTGTCAGAAGTGGGATTCGAACCCACGCCTGGAGAACCAGACTGCGACCTGAACGCAGCGCCTTAGACCACTCGGGCATCCTGACAAGACATCGTAAGTGTCACTAATTTGTCACTTTATATCTCAGCATCCCCCAAAAAATCTTTAAAGTCAAGCATAGGCAAGTGTTGGATCAGATGAAGCTTTTATAGATAGAATTGTAGTAATGGCTTTGATAAAAACACTTCTTGTTTGTCAATTAAGAGAATATCCTCGTTCAACATGTTCAGAAACGAGTTTTGAGGAGCTTTGTATCCTTAAAAACAGCTTTGGCACATTTACAAATTTGCGCTATTGTGTACAAGCTATTTTGCAATGGTTAAACTGTCCGATGTCTATAACATGTATAGGTGCCATTAAAAATATACCATTTGTCAGAAGTGGGATTCGAACCCACGCCTGGAGAACCAGACTGCGACCTGAACGCAGCGCCTTAGACCACTCGGCCATCCTGACAAGACATCGTAAGTGTCACTAATTTGTCACTTTATATCTCAGCATCCCCCAAAAAATCTTTAAAGTCAAGCATAGGCAAGTGTTGGATCAGATGAAGCTTTTATAGATAGAATTGTAGTAATGGCTTTGATAAAAACACTTCTTGTTTGTCAATTAAGAGAATATCCTCGTTCAACATGTTCAGAAACGAGTTTTGAGGAGCTTTGTATCCTTAAAAACAGCTTTGGCACATTTACAAATTTGCGCTATTGTGTACAAGCTATTTTGCAATGGTTAAACTGTCCGATGTCTATAACATGTATAGGTGCCATTAAAAATATACCATTTGTCAGAAGTGGGATTCGAACCCACGCCTGGAGAACCAGACTGCGACCTGAACGCAGCGCCTTAGACCACTCGGCCATCCTGACAAGACATCGTAAGTGTCACTAATTTGTCACTTTATATCTCAGCATCCCCCAAAAAATCTTTAAAGTCAAGCATAGGCAAGTGTTGGATCAGATGAAGCTTTTATAGATAGAATTGTAGTAATGGCTTTGATAAAAACACTTCTTGTTTGTCAATTAAGAGAATATCCTCGTTCAACATGTTCAGAAACGAGTTTTGAGGAGCTTTGTATCCTTAAAAACAGCTTTGGCACATTTACAAATTTGCGCTATTGTGTACAAGCTATTTTGCAATGGTTAAACTGTCCGATGTCTATAACATGTATAGGTGCCATTAAAAATATACCATTTGTCAGAAGTGGGATTCGAACCCACGCCTGGAGAACCAGACTGCGACCTGAACGCAGCGCCTTAGACCACTCGGCCATCCTGACAAGACATCGTAAGTGTCACTAATTTGTCACTTTATATCTCAGCATCCCCCAAAAAATCTTTAAAGTCAAGCATAGGCAAGTGTTGGATCAGATGAAGCTTTTATAGATAGAATTGTAGTAATGGCTTTGATAAAAACACTTCTTGTTTGTCAATTAAGAGAATATCCTCGTTCAACATGTTCAGAAACGAGTTTTGAGGAGCTTTGTATCCTTAAAAACAGCTTTGGCACATTTACAAATTTGCGCTATTGTGTACAAGCTATTTTGCAATGGTTAAACTGTCCGATGTCTATAACATGTATAGGTGCCATTAAAAATATACCATTTGTCAGAAGTGGGATTCGAACCCACGCCTGGAGAACCAGACTGCGACCTGAACGCAGCGCCTTAGACCACTCGGCCATCCTGACAAGACATCGTAAGTGTCACTAATTTGTCACTTTATATCTCAGCATCCCCCAAAAAATCTTTAAAGTCAAGCATAGGCAAGTGTTGGATCAGATGAAGCTTTTATAGATAGAATTGTAGTAATGGCTTTGATAAAAACACTTCTTGTTTGTCAATTAAGAGAATATCCTCGTTCAACATGTTCAGAAACGAGTTTTGAGGAGCTTTGTATCCTTAAAAACAGCTTTGGCACATTTACAAATTTGCGCTATTGTGTACAAGCTATTTTGCAATGGTTAAACTGTCCGATGTCTATAACATGTATAGGTGCCATTAAAAATATACCATTTGTCAGAAGTGGGATTCGAACCCACGCCTGGAGAACCAGACTGCGACCTGAACGCAGCGCCTTAGACCACTCGGCCATCCTGACAAGACATCGTAAGTGTCACTAATTTGTCACTTTATATCTCAGCATCCCCCAAAAAATCTTTAAAGTCAAGCATAGGCAAGTGTTGGATCAGATGAAGCTTTTATAGATAGAATTGTAGTAATGGCTTTGATAAAAACACTTCTTGTTTGTCAATTAAGAGAATATCCTCGTTCAACATGTTCAGAAACGAGTTTTGAGGAGCTTTGTATCCTTAAAAACAGCTTTGGCACATTTACAAATTTGCGCTATTGTGTACAAGCTATTTTGCAATGGTTAAACTGTCCGATGTCTATAACATGTATAGGTGCCATTAAAAATATACCATTTGTCAGAAGTGGGATTCGAACCCACGCCTGGAGAACCAGACTGCGACCTGAACGCAGCGCCTTAGACCACTCGGCCATCCTGACAAGACATCGTAAGTGTCACTAATTTGTCACTTTATATCTCAGCATCCCCCAAAAAATCTTTAAAGTCAAGCATAGGCAAGTGTTGGATCGGATGAAGCTTTTATAGATAGAATTGTAGTAATGGCTTTGATAAAAACACTTCTTGTTTGTCAATTAAGAGAATATCCTCGTTCAACATGTTCAGAAACGAGTTTTGAGGAGCTTTGTATCCTTAAAAACAGCTTTGGCACATTTACAAATTTGCGCTATTGTGTACAAGCTATTTTGCAATGGTTAAACTGTCCGATGTCTATAACATGTATAGGTGCCATTAAAAATATACCATTTGTCAGAAGTGGGATTCGAACCCACGCCTGGAGAACCAGACTGCGACCTGAACGCAGCGCCTTAGACCACTCGGCCATCCTGACAAGACATCGTAAGTGTCACTAATTTGTCACTTTATATCTCAGCATCCCCCAAAAAATCTTTAAAGTCAAGCATAGGCAAGTGTTGGATCAGATGAAGCTTTTATAGATAGAATTGTAGTAATGGCTTTGATAAAAACACTTCTTGTTTGTCAATTAAGAGAATATCCTCGTTCAACATGTTCAGAAACGAGTTTTGAGGAGCTTTGTATCCTTAAAAACAGCTTTGGCACATTTACAAATTTGCGCTATTGTGTACAAGCTATTTTGCAATGGTTAAACTGTCCGATGTCTATAACATGTATAGGTGCCATTAAAAATATACCATTTGTCAGAAGTGGGATTCGAACCCACGCCTGGAGAACCAGACTGCGACCTGAACGCAGCGCCTTAGACCACTCGGCCATCCTGACAAGACATCGTAAGTGTCACTAATTTGTCACTTTATATCTCAGCATCCCCCAAAAAATCTTTAAAGTCAAGCATAGGCAAGTGTTGGATCGGATGAAGCTTTTATAGATAGAATTGTAGTAATGGCTTTGATAAAAACACTTCTTGTTTGTCAATTAAGAGAATATCCTCGTTCAACATGTTCAGAAACGAGTTTTGAGGAGCTTTGTATCCTTAAAAACAGCTTTGGCACATTTACAAATTTGCGCTATTGTGTACAAGCTATTTTGCAATGGTTAAACTGTCCGATGTCTATAACATGTATAGGTGCCATTAAAAATATACCATTTGTCAGAAGTGGGATTCGAACCCACGCCTGGAGAACCAGACTGCGACCTGAACGCAGCGCCTTAGACCACTCGGCCATCCTGACAAGACATCGTAAGTGTCACTAATTTGTCACTTTATATCTCAGCATCCCCCAAAAAATCTTTAAAGTCAAGCATAGGCAAGTGTTGGATCAGATGAAGCTTTTATAGATAGAATTGTAGTAATGGCTTTGATAAAAACACTTCTTGTTTGTCAATTAAGAGAATATCCTCGTTCAACATGTTCAGAAACGAGTTTTGAGGAGCTTTGTATCCTTAAAAACAGCTTTGGCACATTTACAAATTTGCGCTATTGTGTACAAGCTATTTTGCAATGGTTAAACTGTCCGATGTCTATAACATGTATAGGTGCCATTAAAAATATACCATTTGTCAGAAGTGGGATTCGAACCCACGCCTGGAGAACCAGACTGCGACCTGAACGCAGCGCCTTAGACCACTCGGCCATCCTGACAAGACATCGTAAGTGTCACTAATTTGTCACTTTATATCTCAGCATCCCCCAAAAAATCTTTAAAGTCAAGCATAGGCAAGTGTTGGATCGGATGAAGCTTTTATAGATAGAATTGTAGTAATGGCTTTGATAAAAACACTTCTTGTTTGTCAATTAAGAGAATATCCTCGTTCAACATGTTCAGAAACGAGTTTTGAGGAGCTTTGTATCCTTAAAAACAGCTTTGGCACATTTACAAATTTGCGCTATTGTGTACAAGCTATTTTGCAATGGTTAAACTGTCCGATGTCTATAACATGTATAGGTGCCATTAAAAATATACCATTTGTCAGAAGTGGGATTCGAACCCACGCCTGGAGAACCAGACTGCGACCTGAACGCAGCGCCTTAGACCACTCGGCCATCCTGACAAGACATCGTAAGTGTCACTAATTTGTCACTTTATATCTCAGCATCCCCCAAAAAATCTTTAAAGTCAAGCATAGGCAAGTGTTGGATCGGATGAAGCTTTTATAGATAGAATTGTAGTAATGGCTTTGATAAAAACACTTCTTGTTTGTCAATTAAGAGAATATCCTCGTTCAACATGTTCAGAAACGAGTTTTGAGGAGCTTTGTATCCTTAAAAACAGCTTTGGCACATTTACAAATTTGCGCTATTGTGTACAAGCTATTTTGCAATGGTTAAACTGTCCGATGTCTATAACATGTATAGGTGCCATTAAAAATATACCATTTGTCAGAAGTGGGATTCGAACCCACGCCTGGAGAACCAGACTGCGACCTGAACGCAGCGCCTTAGACCACTCGGCCATCCTGACAAGACATCGTAAGTGTCACTAATTTGTCACTTTATATCTCAGCATCCCCCAAAAAATCTTTAAAGTCAAGCATAGGCAAGTGTTGGATCAGATGAAGCTTTTATAGATAGAATTGTAGTAATGGCTTTGATAAAAACACTTCTTGTTTGTCAATTAAGAGAATATCCTCGTTCAACATGTTCAGAAACGAGTTTTGAGGAGCTTTGTATCCTTAAAAACAGCTTTGGCACATTTACAAATTTGCGCTATTGTGTACAAGCTATTTTGCAATGGTTAAACTGTCCGATGTCTATAACATGTATAGGTGCCATTAAAAATATACCATTTGTCAGAAGTGGGATTCGAACCCACGCCTGGAGAACCAGACTGCGACCTGAACGCAGCGCCTTAGACCACTCGGCCATCCTGACAAGACATCGTAAGTGTCACTAATTTGTCACTTTATATCTCAGCATCCCCCAAAAAATCTTTAAAGTCAAGCATAGGCAAGTGTTGGATCGGATGAAGCTTTTATAGATAGAATTGTAGTAATGGCTTTGATAAAAACACTTCTTGTTTGTCAATTAAGAGAATATCCTCGTTCAACATGTTCAGAAACGAGTTTTGAGGAGCTTTGTATCCTTAAAAACAGCTTTGGCACATTTACAAATTTGCGCTATTGTGTACAAGCTATTTTGCAATGGTTAAACTGTCCGATGTCTATAACATGTATAGGTGCCATTAAAAATATACCATTTGTCAGAAGTGGGATTCGAACCCACGCCTGGAGAACCAGACTGCGACCTGAACGCAGCGCCTTAGACCACTCGGCCATCCTGACAAGACATCGTAAGTGTCACTAATTTGTCACTTTATATCTCAGCATCCCCCAAAAAATCTTTAAAGTCAAGCATAGGCAAGTGTTGGATCGGATGAAGCTTTTATAGATAGAATTGTAGTAATGGCTTTGATAAAAACACTTCTTGTTTGTCAATTAAGAGAATATCCTCGTTCAACATGTTCAGAAACGAGTTTTGAGGAGCTTTGTATCCTTAAAAACAGCTTTGGCACATTTACAAATTTGCGCTATTGTGTACAAGCTATTTTGCAATGGTTAAACTGTCCGATGTCTATAACATGTATAGGTGCCATTAAAAATATACCATTTGTCAGAAGTGGGATTCGAACCCACGCCTGGAGAACCAGACTGTGACCTGAACGCAGCGCCTTAGACCACTCGGCCATCCTGACAAGACATCGTAAGTGTCACTAATTTGTCACTTTATATCTCAGCATCCCCCAAAAAATCTTTAAAGTCAAGCATAGGCAAGTGTTGGATCGGATGAAGCTTTTATAGATAGAATTGTAGTAATGGCTTTGATAAAAACACTTCTTGTTTGTCAATTAAGAGAATATCCTCGTTCAACATGTTCAGAAACGAGTTTTGAGGAGCTTTGTATCCTTAAAAACAGCTTTGGCACATTTACAAATTTGCGCTATTGTGTACAAGCTATTTTGCAATGGTTAAACTGTCCGATGTCTATAACATGTATAGGTGCCATTAAAAATATACCATTTGTCAGAAGTGGGATTCGAACCCACGCCTGGAGAACCAGACTGCGACCTGAACGCAGCGCCTTAGACCACTCGGCCATCCTGACAAGACATCGTAAGTGTCACTAATTTGTCACTTTATATCTCAGCATCCCCCAAAAAATCTTTAAAGTCAAGCATAGGCAAGTGTTGGATCGGATGAAGCTTTTATAGATAGAATTGTAGTAATGGCTTTGATAAAAACACTTCTTGTTTGTCAATTAAGAGAATATCCTCGTTCAACATGTTCAGAAACGAGTTTTGAGGAGCTTTGTATCCTTAAAAACAGCTTTGGCACATTTACAAATTTGCGCTATTGTGTACAAGCTATTTTGCAATGGTTAAACTGTCCGATGTCTATAACATGTATAGGTGCCATTAAAAATATACCATTTGTCAGAAGTGGGATTCGAACCCACGCCTGGAGAACCAGACTGCGACCTGAACGCAGCGCCTTAGACCACTCGGCCATCCTGACAAGACATCGTAAGTGTCACTAATTTGTCACTTTATATCTCAGCATCCCCCAAAAAATCTTTAAAGTCAAGCATAGGCAAGTGTTGGATCGGATGAAGCTTTTATAGATAGAATTGTAGTAATGGCTTTGATAAAAACACTTCTTGTTTGTCAATTAAGAGAATATCCTCGTTCAACATGTTCAGAAACGAGTTTTGAGGAGCTTTGTATCCTTAAAAACAGCTTTGGCACATTTACAAATTTGCGCTATTGTGTACAAGCTATTTTGCAATGGTTAAACTGTCCGATGTCTATAACATGTATAGGTGCCATTAAAAATATACCATTTGTCAGAAGTGGGATTCGAACCCACGCCTGGAGAACCAGACTGCGACCTGAACGCAGCGCCTTAGACCACTCGGCCATCCTGACAAGACATCGTAAGTGTCACTAATTTGTCACTTTATATCTCAGCATCCCCCAAAAAATCTTTAAAGTCAAGCATAGGCAAGTGTTGGATCAGATGAAGCTTTTATAGATAGAATTGTAGTAATGGCTTTGATAAAAACACTTCTTGTTTGTCAATTAAGAGAATATCCTCGTTCAACATGTTCAGAAACGAGTTTTGAGGAGCTTTGTATCCTTAAAAACAGCTTTGGCACATTTACAAATTTGCGCTATTGTGTACAAGCTATTTTGCAATGGTTAAACTGTCCGATGTCTATAACATGTATAGGTGCCATTAAAAATATACCATTTGTCAGAAGTGGGATTCGAACCCACGCCTGGAGAACCAGACTGCGACCTGAACGCAGCGCCTTAGACCACTCGGCCATCCTGACAAGACATCGTAAGTGTCACTAATTTGTCACTTTATATCTCAGCATCCCCCAAAAAATCTTTAAAGTCAAGCATAGGCAAGTGTTGGATCGGATGAAGCTTTTATAGATAGAATTGTAGTAATGGCTTTGATAAAAACACTTCTTGTTTGTCAATTAAGAGAATATCCTCGTTCAACATGTTCAGAAACGAGTTTTGAGGAGCTTTGTATCCTTAAAAACAGCTTTGGCACATTTACAAATTTGCGCTATTGTGTACAAGCTATTTTGCAATGGTTAAACTGTCCGATGTCTATAACATGTATAGGTGCCATTAAAAATATACCATTTGTCAGAAGTGGGATTCGAACCCACGCCTGGAGAACCAGACTGCGACCTGAACGCAGCGCCTTAGACCACTCGGCCATCCTGACAAGACATCGTAAGTGTCACTAATTTGTCACTTTATATCTCAGCATCCCCCAAAAAATCTTTAAAGTCAAGCATAGGCAAGTGTTGGATCGGATGAAGCTTTTATAGATAGAATTGTAGTAATGGCTTTGATAAAAACACTTCTTGTTTGTCAATTAAGAGAATATCCTCGTTCAACATGTTCAGAAACGAGTTTTGAGGAGCTTTGTATCCTTAAAAACAGCTTTGGCACATTTACAAATTTGCGCTATTGTGTACAAGCTATTTTGCAATGGTTAAACTGTCCGATGTCTATAACATGTATAGGTGCCATTAAAAATATACCATTTGTCAGAAGTGGGATTCGAACCCACGCCTGGAGAACCAGACTGTGACCTGAACGCAGCGCCTTAGACCACTCGGCCATCCTGACAAGACATCGTAAGTGTCACTAATTTGTCACTTTATATCTCAGCATCCCCCAAAAAATCTTTAAAGTCAAGCATAGGCAAGTGTTGGATCGGATGAAGCTTTTATAGATAGAATTGTAGTAATGGCTTTGATAAAAACACTTCTTGTTTGTCAATTAAGAGAATATCCTCGTTCAACATGTTCAGAAACGAGTTTTGAGGAGCTTTGTATCCTTAAAAACAGCTTTGGCACATTTACAAATTTGCGCTATTGTGTACAAGCTATTTTGCAATGGTTAAACTGTCCGATGTCTATAACATGTATAGGTGCCATTAAAAATATACCATTTGTCAGAAGTGGGATTCGAACCCACGCCTGGAGAACCAGACTGCGACCTGAACGCAGCGCCTTAGACCACTCGGCCATCCTGACAAGACATCGTAAGTGTCACTAATTTGTCACTTTATATCTCAGCATCCCCCAAAAAATCTTTAAAGTCAAGCATAGGCAAGTGTTGGATCAGATGAAGCTTTTATAGATAGAATTGTAGTAATGGCTTTGATAAAAACACTTCTTGTTTGTCAATTAAGAGAATATCCTCGTTCAACATGTTCAGAAACGAGTTTTGAGGAGCTTTGTATCCTTAAAAACAGCTTTGGCACATTTACAAATTTGCGCTATTGTGTACAAGCTATTTTGCAATGGTTAAACTGTCCGATGTCTATAACATGTATAGGTGCCATTAAAAATATACCATTTGTCAGAAGTGGGATTCGAACCCACGCCTGGAGAACCAGACTGCGACCTGAACGCAGCGCCTTAGACCACTCGGCCATCCTGACAAGACATCGTAAGTGTCACTAATTTGTCACTTTATATCTCAGCATCCCCCAAAAAATCTTTAAAGTCAAGCATAGGCAAGTGTTGGATCGGATGAAGCTTTTATAGATAGAATTGTAGTAATGGCTTTGATAAAAACACTTCTTGTTTGTCAATTAAGAGAATATCCTCGTTCAACATGTTCAGAAACGAGTTTTGAGGAGCTTTGTATCCTTAAAAACAGCTTTGGCACATTTACAAATTTGCGCTATTGTGTACAAGCTATTTTGCAATGGTTAAACTGTCCGATGTCTATAACATGTATAGGTGCCATTAAAAATATACCATTTGTCAGAAGTGGGATTCGAACCCACGCCTGGAGAACCAGACTGCGACCTGAACGCAGCGCCTTAGACCACTCGGCCATCCTGACAAGACATCGTAAGTGTCACTAATTTGTCACTTTATATCTCAGCATCCCCCAAAAAATCTTTAAAGTCAAGCATAGGCAAGTGTTGGATCGGATGAAGCTTTTATAGATAGAATTGTAGTAATGGCTTTGATAAAAACACTTCTTGTTTGTCAATTAAGAGAATATCCTCGTTCAACATGTTCAGAAACGAGTTTTGAGGAGCTTTGTATCCTTAAAAACAGCTTTGGCACATTTACAAATTTGCGCTATTGTGTACAAGCTATTTTGCAATGGTTAAACTGTCCGATGTCTATAACATGTATAGGTGCCATTAAAAATATACCATTTGTCAGAAGTGGGATTCGAACCCACGCCTGGAGAACCAGACTGCGACCTGAACGCAGCGCCTTAGACCACTCGGCCATCCTGACAAGACATCGTAAGTGTCACTAATTTGTCACTTTATATCTCAGCATCCCCCAAAAAATCTTTAAAGTCAAGCATAGGCAAGTGTTGGATCGGATGAAGCTTTTATAGATAGAATTGTAGTAATGGCTTTGATAAAAACACTTCTTGTTTGTCAATTAAGAGAATATCCTCGTTCAACATGTTCAGAAACGAGTTTTGAGGAGCTTTGTATCCTTAAAAACAGCTTTGGCACATTTACAAATTTGCGCTATTGTGTACAAGCTATTTTGCAATGGTTAAACTGTCCGATGTCTATAACATGTATAGGTGCCATTAAAAATATACCATTTGTCAGAAGTGGGATTCGAACCCACGCCTGGAGAACCAGACTGCGACCTGAACGCAGCGCCTTAGACCACTCGGCCATCCTGACAAGACATCGTAAGTGTCACTAATTTGTCACTTTATATCTCAGCATCCCCCAAAAAATCTTTAAAGTCAAGCATAGGCAAGTGTTGGATCGGATGAAGCTTTTATAGATAGAATTGTAGTAATGGCTTTGATAAAAACACTTCTTGTTTGTCAATTAAGAGAATATCCTCGTTCAACATGTTCAGAAACGAGTTTTGAGGAGCTTTGTATCCTTAAAAACAGCTTTGGCACATTTACAAATTTGCGCTATTGTGTACAAGCTATTTTGCAATGGTTAAACTGTCCGATGTCTATAACATGTATAGGTGCCATTAAAAATATACCATTTGTCAGAAGTGGGATTCGAACCCACGCCTGGAGAACCAGACTGCGACCTGAACGCAGCGCCTTAGACCACTCGGCCATCCTGACAAGACATCGTAAGTGTCACTAATTTGTCACTTTATATCTCAGCATCCCCCAAAAAATCTTTAAAGTCAAGCATAGGCAAGTGTTGGATCGGATGAAGCTTTTATAGATAGAATTGTAGTAATGGCTTTGATAAAAACACTTCTTGTTTGTCAATTAAGAGAATATCCTCGTTCAACATGTTCAGAAACGAGTTTTGAGGAGCTTTGTATCCTTAAAAACAGCTTTGGCACATTTACAAATTTGCGCTATTGTGTACAAGCTATTTTGCAATGGTTAAACTGTCCGATGTCTATAACATGTATAGGTGCCATTAAAAATATACCATTTGTCAGAAGTGGGATTCGAACCCACGCCTGGAGAACCAGACTGCGACCTGAACGCAGCGCCTTAGACCACTCGGCCATCCTGACAAGACTTCGTAAGTGTCACTAATTTGTCACTTTATATCTCAGCATCCCCCAAAAAATCTTTAAAGTCAAGCATAGGCAAGTGTTGGATCAGATGAAGCTTTTATAGATAGAATTGTAGTAATGGCTTTGATAAAAACACTTCTTGTTTGTCAATTAAGAGAATATCCTCGTTCAACATGTTCAGAAACGAGTTTTGAGGAGCTTTGTATCCTTAAAAACAGCTTTGGCACATTTACAAATTTGCGCTATTGTGTACAAGCTATTTTGCAATGGTTAAACTGTCCGATGTCTATAACATGTATAGGTGCCATTAAAAATATACCATTTGTCAGAAGTGGGATTCGAACCCACGCCTGGAGAACCAGACTGCGACCTGAACGCAGCGCCTTAGACCACTCGGCCATCCTGACAAGACTTCGTAAGTGTCACTAATTTGTCACTTTATATCTCAGCATCCCCCAAAAAATCTTTAAAGTCAAGCATAGGCAAGTGTTGGATCAGATGAAGCTTTTATAGATAGAATTGTAGTAATGGCTTTGATAAAAACACTTCTTGTTTGTCAATTAAGAGAATATCCTCGTTCAACATGTTCAGAAACGAGTTTTGAGGAGCTTTGTATCCTTAAAAACAGCTTTGGCACATTTACAAATTTGCGCTATTGTGTACAAGCTATTTTGCAATGGTTAAACTGTCCGATGTCTATAACATGTATAGGTGCCATTAAAAATATACCATTTGTCAGAAGTGGGATTCGAACCCACGCCTGGAGAACCAGACTGCGACCTGAACGCAGCGCCTTAGACCACTCGGCCATCCTGACAAGACATCGTAAGTGTCACTAATTTGTCACTTTATATCTCAGCATCCCCCAAAAAATCTTTAAAGTCAAGCATAGGCAAGTGTTGGATCAGATGAAGCTTTTATAGATAGAATTGTAGTAATGGCTTTGATAAAAACACTTCTTGTTTGTCAATTAAGAGAATATCCTCGTTCAACATGTTCAGAAACGAGTTTTGAGGAGCTTTGTATCCTTAAAAACAGCTTTGGCACATTTACAAATTTGCGCTATTGTGTACAAGCTATTTTGCAATGGTTAAACTGTCCGATGTCTATAACATGTATAGGTGCCATTAAAAATATACCATTTGTCAGAAGTGGGATTCGAACCCACGCCTGGAGAACCAGACTGCGACCTGAACGCAGCGCCTTAGACCACTCGGCCATCCTGACAAGACATCGTAAGTGTCACTAATTTGTCACTTTATATCTCAGCATCCCCCAAAAAATCTTTAAAGTCAAGCATAGGCAAGTGTTGGATCAGATGAAGCTTTTATAGATAGAATTGTAGTAATGGCTTTGATAAAAACACTTCTTGTTTGTCAATTAAGAGAATATCCTCGTTCAACATGTTCAGAAACGAGTTTTGAGGAGCTTTGTATCCTTAAAAACAGCTTTGGCACATTTACAAATTTGCGCTATTGTGTACAAGCTATTTTGCAATGGTTAAACTGTCCGATGTCTATAACATGTATAGGTGCCATTAAAAATATACCATTTGTCAGAAGTGGGATTCGAACCCACGCCTGGAGAACCAGACTGCGACCTGAACGCAGCGCCTTAGACCACTCGGCCATCCTGACAAGACATCGTAAGTGTCACTAATTTGTCACTTTATATCTCAGCATCCCCCAAAAAATCTTTAAAGTCAAGCATAGGCAAGTGTTGGATCAGATGAAGCTTTTATAGATAGAATTGTAGTAATGGCTTTGATAAAAACACTTAAATTCTTGTTTGTCAATTAAGAGAATATCCTCGTTCAACATGTTCAGAAACGAGTTTTGAGGAGCTTTGTATCCTTAAAAACAGCTTTGGCACATTTACAAATTTGCGCTATTGTGTACAAGCTATTTTGCAATGGTTAAACTGTCCGATGTCTATAACATGTATAGGTGCCATTAAAAATATTGGGATTCGAACCCACGCCTGGAGAACCAGACTGCGACCTGAACGCAGCGCCTTAGACCACTCGGCCATCCTGACAAGACATCGTAAATGTGACTAATTTGTCACTTTATATCTCAGCATCCCCCAAAAAATCTTTAAAGTCAAGCATAGGCAAGTGTTGGATCAGATGAAGCTTTTATAGATAGAATTGTAGTAATGGCTTTGATAAAAACACTTCTTGTTTGTCAATTAAGAGAATATCCTCGTTCAACATGTTCAGAAACGAGTTTTGAGGAGCTTTGTATCCTTAAAAACAGCTTTGGCACATTTACAAATTTGCGCTATTGTGTACAAGCTATTTTGCAATGGTTAAACTGTCCGATGTCTATAACATGTATAGGTGCCATTAAAAATATACCATTTGTCAGAAGTGGGATTCGAACCCACGCCTGGAGAACCAGACTGCGACCTGAACGCAGCGCCTTAGACCACTCGGCCATCCTGACAAGACATCGTAAGTGTCACTAATTTGTCACTTTATATCTCAGCATCCCCCAAAAAATCTTTAAAGTCAAGCATAGGCAAGTGTTGGATCAGATGAAGCTTTTATAGATAGAATTGTAGTAATGGCTTTGATAAAAACACTTCTTGTTTGTCAATTAAGAGAATATCCTCGTTCAACATGTTCAGAAACGAGTTTTGAGGAGCTTTGTATCCTTAAAAACAGCTTTGGCACATTTACAAATTTGCGCTATTGTGTACAAGCTATTTTGCAATGGTTAAACTGTCCGATGTCTATAACATGTATAGGTGCCATTAAAAATATACCATTTGTCAGAAGTGGGATTCGAACCCACGCCTGGAGAACCAGACTGCGACCTGAACGCAGCGCCTTAGACCACTCGGCCATCCTGACAAGACATCGTAAGTGTCACTAATTTGTCACTTTATATCTCAGCATCCCCCAAAAAATCTTTAAAGTCAAGCATAGGCAAGTGTTGGATCAGATGAAGCTTTTATAGATAGAATTGTAGTAATGGCTTTGATAAAAACACTTAAATTCTTGTTTGTCAATTAAGAGAATATCCTCGTTCAACATGTTCAGAAACGAGTTTTGAGGAGCTTTGTATCCTTAAAAACAGCTTTGGCACATTTACAAATTTGCGCTATTGTGTACAAGCTATTTTGCAATGGTTAAACTGTCCGATGTCTATAACATGTATAGGTGCCATTAAAAATATACCATTTGTTAGAAGTGGGATTCGAACCCACGCCTGGAGAACCAGACTGCGACCTGAACGCAGCGCCTTAGACCACTCGGCCATCCTGACAAGACATCGTAAGTGTCACTAATTTGTCACTTTATATCTCAGCATCCCCCAAAAAATCTTTAAAGTCAAGCATAGGCAAGTGTTGGATCAGATGAAGCTTTTATAGATAGAATTGTAGTAATGGATTTGATAAAAACACTTCTTGTTTGTCAATTGAGAGAATATCCTCGTTCAACATGTTCAGAAACGAGTTTTGAGGAGCTTTGTATCCTTAAAAACAGCTTTGGCACATTTACAAATTTGCGCTATTGTGTACAAGCTATTTTGCAATGGTTAAACTGTCCGATGTCTATAACATGTATAGGTGCCATTAAAAATATACCATTTGTCAGAAGTGGGATTCGAACCCACGCCTGGAGAACCAGACTGCGACCTGAACGCAGCGCCTTAGACCACTCGGCCATCCTGACAAGACATCGTAAGTGTCACTAATTTGTCACTTTATATCTCAGCATCCCCCAAAAAATCTTTAAAGTCAAGCATAGGCAAGTGTTGGATCAGATGAAGCTTTTATAGATAGAATTGTAGTAATGGCTTTGATAAAAACACTTAAATTCTTGTTTGTCAATTAAGAGAATATCCTCGTTCAACATGTTCAGAAACGAGTTTTGAGGAGCTTTGTATCCTTAAAAACAGCTTTGGCACATTTACAAATTTGCGCTATTGTGTACAAGCTATTTTGCAATGGTTAAACTGTCCGATGTCTATAACATGTATAGGTGCCATTAAAAATATACCATTTGTTAGAAGTGGGATTCGAACCCACGCCTGGAGAACCAGACTGCGACCTGAACGCAGCGCCTTAGACCACTCGGCCATCCTGACAAGACATCGTAAGTGTCACTAATTTGTCACTTTATATCTCAGCATCCCCCAAAAAATCTTTAAAGTCAAGCATAGGCAAGTGTTGGATCAGATGAAGCTTTTATAGATAGAATTGTAGTAATGGATTTGATAAAAACACTTCTTGTTTGTCAATTGAGAGAATATCCTCGTTCAACATGTTCAGAAACGAGTTTTGAGGAGCTTTGTATCCTTAAAAACAGCTTTGGCACATTTACAAATTTGCGCTATTGTGTACAAGCTATTTTGCAATGGTTAAACTGTCCGATGTCTATAACATGTATAGGTGCCATTAAAAATATACCATTTGTCAGAAGTGGGATTCGAACCCACGCCTGGAGAACCAGACTGCGACCTGAACGCAGCGCCTTAGACCACTCGGCCATCCTGACAAGACATCGTAAGTGTCACTAATTTGTCACTTTATATCTCAGCACCCCCCAAAAAATCTTTAAAGTCAAGCATAGGCAAGTGTTGGATCGGATGAAGCTTTTATAGATAGAATTGTAGTAATGGCTTTGATAAAAACACTTCTTGTTTGTCAATTAAGAGAATATCCTCGTTCAGCATGTTCAGAAACGAGTTTTGAGGAGCTTTGTATCCTTAAAAACAGCTTTGGCACATTTACAAATTTGCGCTATTGTGTACAAGCTATTTTGCAATGGTTAAACTGTCCGATGTCTATAACATGTATAGGTGCCATTAAAAATATACCATTTGTCAGAAGTGGGATTCGAACCCACGCCTGGAGAACCAGACTGCGACCTGAACGCAGCGCCTTAGACCACTCGGCCATCCTGACAAGACATCGTAAGTGTCACTAATTTGTCACTTTATATCTCAGCATCCCCCAACAAATCTTTAAAGTCAAGCATAGGCAAGTGTTGGATCAGATGAAGCTTTTATAGATAGAATTGTAGTAATGGCTTTGATAAAAACACTTCTTGTTTGTCAATTAAGAGAATATCCTCGTTCAACATGTTCAGAAACGAGTTTTGAGGAGCTTTGTATCCTTAAAAACAGCTTTGGCACATTTACAAATTTGCGCTATTGTGTACAAGCTATTTTGCAATGGTTAAACTGTCCGATGTCTATAACATGTATAGGTGCCATTAAAAATATACCATTTGTCAGAAGTGGGATTCGAACCCACGCCTGGAGAACCAGACTGCGACCTGAACGCAGCGCCTTAGACCACTCGGCCATCCTGACAAGACATCGTAAGTGTCACTAATTTGTCACTTTATATCTCAGCATCCCCCAACAAATCTTTAAAGTCAAGCATAGGCAAGTGTTGGATCAGATGAAGCTTTTATAGATAGAATTGTAGTAATGGCTTTGATAAAAACACTTCTTGTTTGTCAATTAAGAGAATATCCTCGTTCAACATGTTCAGAAACGAGTTTTGAGGAGCTTTGTATCCTTAAAAACAGCTTTGGCACATTTACAAATTTGCGCTATTGTGTACAAGCTATTTTGCAATGGTTAAACTGTCCGATGTCTATAACATGTATAGGTGCCATTAAAAATATACCATTTGTCAGAAGTGGGATTCGAACCCACGCCTGGAGAACCAGACTGCGACCTGAACGCAGCGCCTTAGACCACTCGGCCATCCTGACAAGACATCGTAAGTGTCACTAATTTGTCACTTTATATCTCAGCATCCCCCAAAAAATCTTTAAAGTCAAGCATAGGCAAGTGTTGGATCAGATGAAGCTTTTATAGATAGAATTGTAGTAATGGCTTTGATAAAAACACTTCTTGTTTGTCAATTAAGAGAATATCCTCGTTCAACATGTTCAGAAACGAGTTTTGAGGAGCTTTGTATCCTTAAAAACAGCTTTGGCACATTTACAAATTTGCGCTATTGTGTACAAGCTATTTTGCAATGGTTAAACTGTCCGATGTCTATAACATGTATAGGTGCCATTAAAAATATACCATTTGTCAGAAGTGGGATTCGAACCCACGCCTGGAGAACCAGACTGCGACCTGAACGCAGCGCCTTAGACCACTCGGCCATCCTGACAAGACATCGTAAGTGTCACTAATTTGTCACTTTATATCTCAGCATCCCCCAACAAATCTTTAAAGTCAAGCATAGGCAAGTGTTGGATCAGATGAAGCTTTTATAGATAGAATTGTAGTAATGGCTTTGATAAAAACACTTCTTGTTTGTCAATTAAGAGAATATCCTCGTTCAACATGTTCAGAAACGAGTTTTGAGGAGCTTTGTATCCTTAAAAACAGCTTTGGCACATTTACAAATTTGCGCTATTGTGTACAAGCTATTTTGCAATGGTTAAACTGTCCGATGTCTATAACATGTATAGGTGCCATTAAAAATATACCATTTGTCAGAAGTGGGATTCGAACCCACGCCTGGAGAACCAGACTGCGACCTGAACGCAGCGCCTTAGACCACTCGGCCATCCTGACAAGACATCGTAAGTGTCACTAATTTGTCACTTTATATCTCAGCATCCCCCAACAAATCTTTAAAGTCAAGCATAGGCAAGTGTTGGATCAGATGAAGCTTTTATAGATAGAATTGTAGTAATGGCTTTGATAAAAACACTTCTTGTTTGTCAATTAAGAGAATATCCTCGTTCAACATGTTCAGAAACGAGTTTTGAGGAGCTTTGTATCCTTAAAAACAGCTTTGGCACATTTACAAATTTGCGCTATTGTGTACAAGCTATTTTGCAATGGTTAAACTGTCCGATGTCTATAACATGTATAGGTGCCATTAAAAATATACCATTTGTCAGAAGTGGGATTCGAACCCACGCCTGGAGAACCAGACTGCGACCTGAACGCAGCGCCTTAGACCACTCGGCCATCCTGACAAGACATCGTAAGTGTCACTAATTTGTCACTTTATATCTCAGCATCCCCCAACAAATCTTTAAAGTCAAGCATAGGCAAGTGTTGGATCAGATGAAGCTTTTATAGATAGAATTGTAGTAATGGCTTTGATAAAAACACTTCTTGTTTGTCAATTAAGAGAATATCCTCGTTCAACATGTTCAGAAACGAGTTTTGAGGAGCTTTGTATCCTTAAAAACAGCTTTGGCACATTTACAAATTTGCGCTATTGTGTACAAGCTATTTTGCAATGGTTAAACTGTCCGATGTCTATAACATGTATAGGTGCCATTAAAAATATACCATTTGTCAGAAGTGGGATTCGAACCCACGCCTGGAGAACCAGACTGCGACCTGAACGCAGCGCCTTAGACCACTCGGCCATCCTGACAAGACATCGTAAGTGTCACTAATTTGTCACTTTATATCTCAGCATCCCCCAACAAATCTTTAAAGTCAAGCATAGGCAAGTGTTGGATCGGATGAAGCTTTTATAGATAGAATTGTAGTAATGGCTTTGATAAAAACACTTCTTGTTTGTCAATTAAGAGAATATCCTCGTTCAGCATGTTCAGAAACGAGTTTTGAGGAGCTTTGTATCCTTAAAAACAGCTTTGGCACATTTACAAATTTGCGCTATTGTGTACAAGCTATTTTGCAATGGTTAAACTGTCCGATGTCTATAACATGTATAGGTGCCATTAAAAATATACCATTTGTCAGAAGTGGGATTCGAACCCACGCCTGGAGAACCAGACTGCGACCTGAACGCAGCGCCTTAGACCACTCGGCCATCCTGACAAGACATCGTAAGTGTCACTAATTTGTCACTTTATATCTCAGCATCCCCCAACAAATCTTTAAAGTCAAGCATAGGCAAGTGTTGGATCAGATGAAGCTTTTATAGATAGAATTGTAGTAATGGCTTTGATAAAAACACTTCTTGTTTGTCAATTAAGAGAATATCCTCGTTCAACATGTTCAGAAACGAGTTTTGAGGAGCTTTGTATCCTTAAAAACAGCTTTGGCACATTTACAAATTTGCGCTATTGTGTACAAGCTATTTTGCAATGGTTAAACTGTCCGATGTCTATAACATGTATAGGTGCCATTAAAAATATACCATTTGTCAGAAGTGGGATTCGAACCCACGCCTGGAGAACCAGACTGCGACCTGAACGCAGCGCCTTAGACCACTCGGCCATCCTGACAAGACATCGTAAGTGTCACTAATTTGTCACTTTATATCTCAGCATCCCCCAACAAATCTTTAAAGTCAAGCATAGGCAAGTGTTGGATCAGATGAAGCTTTTATAGATAGAATTGTAGTAATGGCTTTGATAAAAACACTTCTTGTTTGTCAATTAAGAGAATATCCTCGTTCAACATGTTCAGAAACGAGTTTTGAGGAGCTTTGTATCCTTAAAAACAGCTTTGGCACATTTACAAATTTGCGCTATTGTGTACAAGCTATTTTGCAATGGTTAAACTGTCCGATGTCTATAACATGTATAGGTGCCATTAAAAATATACCATTTGTCAGAAGTGGGATTCGAACCCACGCCTGGAGAACCAGACTGCGACCTGAACGCAGCGCCTTAGACCACTCGGCCATCCTGACAAGACATCGTAAGTGTCACTAATTTGTCACTTTATATCTCAGCATCCCCCAAAAAATCTTTAAAGTCAAGCATAGGCAAGTGTTGGATCAGATGAAGCTTTTATAGATAGAATTGTAGTAATGGCTTTGATAAAAACACTTCTTGTTTGTCAATTAAGAGAATATCCTCGTTCAACATGTTCAGAAACGAGTTTTGAGGAGCTTTGTATCCTTAAAAACAGCTTTGGCACATTTACAAATTTGCGCTATTGTGTACAAGCTATTTTGCAATGGTTAAACTGTCCGATGTCTATAACATGTATAGGTGCCATTAAAAATATACCATTTGTCAGAAGTGGGATTCGAACCCACGCCTGGAGAACCAGACTGCGACCTGAACGCAGCGCCTTAGACCACTCGGCCATCCTGACAAGACATCGTAAGTGTCACTAATTTGTCACTTTATATCTCAGCATCCCCCAACAAATCTTTAAAGTCAAGCATAGGCAAGTGTTGGATCAGATGAAGCTTTTATAGATAGAATTGTAGTAATGGCTTTGATAAAAACACTTCTTGTTTGTCAATTAAGAGAATATCCTCGTTCAACATGTTCAGAAACGAGTTTTGAGGAGCTTTGTATCCTTAAAAACAGCTTTGGCACATTTACAAATTTGCGCTATTGTGTACAAGCTATTTTGCAATGGTTAAACTGTCCGATGTCTATAACATGTATAGGTGCCATTAAAAATATACCATTTGTCAGAAGTGGGATTCGAACCCACGCCTGGAGAACCAGACTGCGACCTGAACGCAGCGCCTTAGACCACTCGGCCATCCTGACAAGACATCGTAAGTGTCACTAATTTGTCACTTTATATCTCAGCATCCCCCAACAAATCTTTAAAGTCAAGCATAGGCAAGTGTTGGATCAGATGAAGCTTTTATAGATAGAATTGTAGTAATGGCTTTGATAAAAACACTTCTTGTTTGTCAATTAAGAGAATATCCTCGTTCAACATGTTCAGAAACGAGTTTTGAGGAGCTTTGTATCCTTAAAAACAGCTTTGGCACATTTACAAATTTGCGCTATTGTGTACAAGCTATTTTGCAATGGTTAAACTGTCCGATGTCTATAACATGTATAGGTGCCATTAAAAATATACCATTTGTCAGAAGTGGGATTCGAACCCACGCCTGGAGAACCAGACTGCGACCTGAACGCAGCGCCTTAGACCACTCGGCCATCCTGACAAGACATCGTAAGTGTCACTAATTTGTCACTTTATATCTCAGCATCCCCCAACAAATCTTTAAAGTCAAGCATAGGCAAGTGTTGGATCAGATGAAGCTTTTATAGATAGAATTGTAGTAATGGCTTTGATAAAAACACTTCTTGTTTGTCAATTAAGAGAATATCCTCGTTCAACATGTTCAGAAACGAGTTTTGAGGAGCTTTGTATCCTTAAAAACAGCTTTGGCACATTTACAAATTTGCGCTATTGTGTACAAGCTATTTTGCAATGGTTAAACTGTCCGATGTCTATAACATGTATAGGTGCCATTAAAAATATACCATTTGTCAGAAGTGGGATTCGAACCCACGCCTGGAGAACCAGACTGCGACCTGAACGCAGCGCCTTAGACCACTCGGCCATCCTGACAAGACATCGTAAGTGTCACTAATTTGTCACTTTATATCTCAGCATCCCCCAAAAAATCTTTAAAGTCAAGCATAGGCAAGTGTTGGATCAGATGAAGCTTTTATAGATAGAATTGTAGTAATGGCTTTGATAAAAACACTTCTTGTTTGTCAATTAAGAGAATATCCTCGTTCAACATGTTCAGAAACGAGTTTTGAGGAGCTTTGTATCCTTAAAAACAGCTTTGGCACATTTACAAATTTGCGCTATTGTGTACAAGCTATTTTGCAATGGTTAAACTGTCCGATGTCTATAACATGTATAGGTGCCATTAAAAATATACCATTTGTCAGAAGTGGGATTCGAACCCACGCCTGGAGAACCAGACTGCGACCTGAACGCAGCGCCTTAGACCACTCGGCCATCCTGACAAGACATCGTAAGTGTCACTAATTTGTCACTTTATATCTCAGCATCCCCCAAAAAATCTTTAAAGTCAAGCATAGGCAAGTGTTGGATCAGATGAAGCTTTTATAGATAGAATTGTAGTAATGGCTTTGATAAAAACACTTCTTGTTTGTCAATTAAGAGAATATCCTCGTTCAACATGTTCAGAAACGAGTTTTGAGGAGCTTTGTATCCTTAAAAACAGCTTTGGCACATTTACAAATTTGCGCTATTGTGTACAAGCTATTTTGCAATGGTTAAACTGTCCGATGTCTATAACATGTATAGGTGCCATTAAAAATATACCATTTGTCAGAAGTGGGATTCGAACCCACGCCTGGAGAACCAGACTGCGACCTGAACGCAGCGCCTTAGACCACTCGGCCATCCTGACAAGACATCGTAAGTGTCACTAATTTGTCACTTTATATCTCAGCATCCCCCAAAAAATCTTTAAAGTCAAGCATAGGCAAGTGTTGGATCAGATGAAGCTTTTATAGATAGAATTGTAGTAAAGGCTTTGATAAAAACACTTCTTGTTTGTCAATTAAGAGAATATCCTCGTTCAACATGTTCAGAAACGAGTTTTGAGGAGCTTTGTATCCTTAAAAACAGCTTTGGCACATTTACAAATTTGCGCTATTGTGTACAAGCTATTTTGCAATGGTTAAACTGTCCGATGTCTATAACATGTATAGGTGCCATTAAAAATATACCATTTGTCAGAAGTGGGATTCGAACCCACGCCTGGAGAACCAGACTGCGACCTGAACGCAGCGCCTTAGACCACTCGGCCATCCTGACAAGACATCGTAAGTGTCACTAATTTGTCACTTTATATCTCAGCATCCCCCAAAAAATCTTTAAAGTCAAGCATAGGCAAGTGTTGGATCAGATGAAGCTTTTATAGATAGAATTGTAGTAATGGCTTTGATAAAAACACTTCTTGTTTGTCAATTAAGAGAATATCCTCGTTCAACATGTTCAGAAACGAGTTTTGAGGAGCTTTGTATCCTTAAAAACAGCTTTGGCACATTTACAAATTTGCGCTATTGTGTACAAGCTATTTTGCAATGGTTAAACTGTCCGATGTCTATAACATGTATAGGTGCCATTAAAAATATACCATTTGTCAGAAGTGGGATTCGAACCCACGCCTGGAGAACCAGACTGCGACCTGAACGCAGCGCCTTAGACCACTCGGCCATCCTGACAAGACATCGTAAGTGTCACTAATTTGTCACTTTATATCTCAGCATCCCCCAAAAAATCTTTAAAGTCAAGCATAGGCAAGTGTTGGATCAGATGAAGCTTTTATAGATAGAATTGTAGTAATGGCTTTGATAAAAACACTTCTTGTTTGTCAATTAAGAGAATATCCTCGTTCAACATGTTCAGAAACGAGTTTTGAGGAGCTTTGTATCCTTAAAAACAGCTTTGGCACATTTACAAATTTGCGCTATTGTGTACAAGCTATTTTGCAATGGTTAAACTGTCCGATGTCTATAACATGTATAGGTGCCATTAAAAATATACCATTTGTCAGAAGTGGGATTCGAACCCACGCCTGGAGAACCAGACTGCGACCTGAACGCAGCGCCTTAGACCACTCGGCCATCCTGACAAGACATCGTAAGTGTCACTAATTTGTCACTTTATATCTCAGCATCCCCCAAAAAATCTTTAAAGTCAAGCATAGGCAAGTGTTGGATCAGATGAAGCTTTTATAGATAGAATTGTAGTAAAGGCTTTGATAAAAACACTTCTTGTTTGTCAATTAAGAGAATATCCTCGTTCAACATGTTCAGAAACGAGTTTTGAGGAGCTTTGTATCCTTAAAAACAGCTTTGGCACATTTACAAATTTGCGCTATTGTGTACAAGCTATTTTGCAATGGTTAAACTGTCCGATGTCTATAACATGTATAGGTGCCATTAAAAATATACCATTTGTCAGAAGTGGGATTCGAACCCACGCCTGGAGAACCAGACTGCGACCTGAACGCAGCGCCTTAGACCACTCGGCCATCCTGACAAGACATCGTAAGTGTCACTAATTTGTCACTTTATATCTCAGCACCCCCCAAAAAATCTTTAAAGTCAAGCATAGGCAAGAGTTGGATCGGATGAAGCTTTTATAGATAGAATTGTAGTAATGGCTTTGATAAAAACACTTCTTGTTTGTCAATTAAGAGAATATCCTCGTTCAACATGTTCAGAAACGAGTTTTGAGGAGCTTTGTATCCTTAAAAACAGCTTTGGCACATTTACAAATTTGCGCTATTGTGTACAAGCTATTTTGCAATGGTTAAACTGTCCGATGTCTATAACATGTATAGGTGCCATTAAAAATATACCATTTGTCAGAAGTGGGATTCGAACCCACGCCTGGAGAACCAGACTGCGACCTGAACGCAGCGCCTTAGACCACTCGGCCATCCTGACAAGACATCGTAAGTGTCACTAATTTGTCACTTTATATCTCAGCATCCCCCAAAAAATCTTTAAAGTCAAGCATAGGCAAGTGTTGGATCAGATGAAGCTTTTATAGATAGAATTGTAGTAAAGGCTTTGATAAAAACACTTCTTGTTTGTCAATTAAGAGAATATCCTCGTTCAACATGTTCAGAAACGAGTTTTGAGGAGCTTTGTATCCTTAAAAACAGCTTTGGCACATTTACAAATTTGCGCTATTGTGTACAAGCTATTTTGCAATGGTTAAACTGTCCGATGTCTATAACATGTATAGGTGCCATTAAAAATATACCATTTGTCAGAAGTGGGATTCGAACCCACGCCTGGAGAACCAGACTGCGACCTGAACGCAGCGCCTTAGACCACTCGGCCATCCTGACAAGACATCGTAAGTGTCACTAATTTGTCACTTTATATCTCAGCATCCCCCAACAAATCTTTAAAGTCAAGCATAGGCAAGTGTTGGATCAGATGAAGCTTTTATAGATAGAATTGTAGTAATGGCTTTGATAAAAACACTTCTTGTTTGTCAATTAAGAGAATATCCTCGTTCAACATGTTCAGAAACGAGTTTTGAGGAGCTTTGTATCCTTAAAAACAGCTTTGGCACATTTACAAATTTGCGCTATTGTGTACAAGCTATTTTGCAATGGTTAAACTGTCCGATGTCTATAACATGTATAGGTGCCATTAAAAATATACCATTTGTCAGAAGTGGGATTCGAACCCACGCCTGGAGAACCAGACTGCGACCTGAACGCAGCGCCTTAGACCACTCGGCCATCCTGACAAGACATCGTAAGTGTCACTAATTTGTCACTTTATATCTCAGCATCCCCCAAAAAATCTTTAAAGTCAAGCATAGGCAAGTGTTGGATCAGATGAAGCTTTTATAGATAGAATTGTAGTAATGGCTTTGATAAAAACACTTCTTGTTTGTCAATTAAGAGAATATCCTCGTTCAACATGTTCAGAAACGAGTTTTGAGGAGCTTTGTATCCTTAAAAACAGCTTTGGCACATTTACAAATTTGCGCTATTGTGTACAAGCTATTTTGCAATGGTTAAACTGTCCGATGTCTATAACATGTATAGGTGCCATTAAAAATATACCATTTGTCAGAAGTGGGATTCGAACCCACGCCTGGAGAACCAGACTGCGACCTGAACGCAGCGCCTTAGACCACTCGGCCATCCTGACAAGACATCGTAAGTGTCACTAATTTGTCACTTTATATCTCAGCATCCCCCAAAAAATCTTTAAAGTCAAGCATAGGCAAGTGTTGGATCAGATGAAGCTTTTATAGATAGAATTGTAGTAATGGCTTTGATAAAAACACTTCTTGTTTGTCAATTAAGAGAATATCCTCGTTCAACATGTTCAGAAACGAGTTTTGAGGAGCTTTGTATCCTTAAAAACAGCTTTGGCACATTTACAAATTTGCGCTATTGTGTACAAGCTATTTTGCAATGGTTAAACTGTCCGATGTCTATAACATGTATAGGTGCCATTAAAAATATACCATTTGTCAGAAGTGGGATTCGAACCCACGCCTGGAGAACCAGACTGCGACCTGAACGCAGCGCCTTAGACCACTCGGCCATCCTGACAAGACATCGTAAGTGTCACTAATTTGTCACTTTATATCTCAGCATCCCCCAAAAAATCTTTAAAGTCAAGCATAGGCAAGTGTTGGATCAGATGAAGCTTTTATAGATAGAATTGTAGTAAAGGCTTTGATAAAAACACTTCTTGTTTGTCAATTAAGAGAATATCCTCGTTCAACATGTTCAGAAACGAGTTTTGAGGAGCTTTGTATCCTTAAAAACAGCTTTGGCACATTTACAAATTTGCGCTATTGTGTACAAGCTATTTTGCAATGGTTAAACTGTCCGATGTCTATAACATGTATAGGTGCCATTAAAAATATACCATTTGTCAGAAGTGGGATTCGAACCCACGCCTGGAGAACCAGACTGCGACCTGAACGCAGCGCCTTAGACCACTCGGCCATCCTGACAAGACATCGTAAGTGTCACTAATTTGTCACTTTATATCTCAGCACCCCCCAAAAAATCTTTAAAGTCAAGCATAGGCAAGAGTTGGATCGGATGAAGCTTTTATAGATAGAATTGTAGTAATGGCTTTGATAAAAACACTTCTTGTTTGTCAATTAAGAGAATATCCTCGTTCAACATGTTCAGAAACGAGTTTTGAGGAGCTTTGTATCCTTAAAAACAGCTTTGGCACATTTACAAATTTGCGCTATTGTGTACAAGCTATTTTGCAATGGTTAAACTGTCCGATGTCTATAACATGTATAGGTGCCATTAAAAATATACCATTTGTCAGAAGTGGGATTCGAACCCACGCCTGGAGAACCAGACTGCGACCTGAACGCAGCGCCTTAGACCACTCGGCCATCCTGACAAGACATCGTAAGTGTCACTAATTTGTCACTTTATATCTCAGCATCCCCCAAAAAATCTTTAAAGTCAAGCATAGGCAAGTGTTGGATCAGATGAAGCTTTTATAGATAGAATTGTAGTAAAGGCTTTGATAAAAACACTTCTTGTTTGTCAATTAAGAGAATATCCTCGTTCAACATGTTCAGAAACGAGTTTTGAGGAGCTTTGTATCCTTAAAAACAGCTTTGGCACATTTACAAATTTGCGCTATTGTGTACAAGCTATTTTGCAATGGTTAAACTGTCCGATGTCTATAACATGTATAGGTGCCATTAAAAATATACCATTTGTCAGAAGTGGGATTCGAACCCACGCCTGGAGAACCAGACTGCGACCTGAACGCAGCGCCTTAGACCACTCGGCCATCCTGACAAGACATCGTAAGTGTCACTAATTTGTCACTTTATATCTCAGCACCCCCCAAAAAATCTTTAAAGTCAAGCATAGGCAAGAGTTGGATCGGATGAAGCTTTTATAGATAGAATTGTAGTAATGGCTTTGATAAAAACACTTCTTGTTTGTCAATTAAGAGAATATCCTCGTTCAACATGTTCAGAAACGAGTTTTGAGGAGCTTTGTATCCTTAAAAACAGCTTTGGCACATTTACAAATTTGCGCTATTGTGTACAAGCTATTTTGCAATGGTTAAACTGTCCGATGTCTATAACATGTATAGGTGCCATTAAAAATATACCATTTGTTAGAAGTGGGATTCGAACCCACGCCTGGAGAACCAGACTGCGACCTGAACGCAGCGCCTTAGACCACTCGGCCATCCTGACAAGACATCGTAAGTGTCACTAATTTGTCACTTTATATCTCAGCATCCCCCAACAAATCTTTAAAGTCAAGCATAGGCAAGTGTTGGATCAGATGAAGCTTTTATAGATAGAATTGTAGTAATGGCTTTGATAAAAACACTTCTTGTTTGTCAATTAAGAGAATATCCTCGTTCAACATGTTCAGAAACGAGTTTTGAGGAGCTTTGTATCCTTAAAAACAGCTTTGGCACATTTACAAATTTGCGCTATTGTGTACAAGCTATTTTGCAATGGTTAAACTGTCCGATGTCTATAACATGTATAGGTGCCATTAAAAATATACCATTTGTCAGAAGTGGGATTCGAACCCACGCCTGGAGAACCAGACTGCGACCTGAACGCAGCGCCTTAGACCACTCGGCCATCCTGACAAGACATCGTAAGTGTCACTAATTTGTCACTTTATATCTCAGCACCCCCCAAAAAATCTTTAAAGTCAAGCATAGGCAAGAGTTGGATCGGATGAAGCTTTTATAGATAGAATTGTAGTAATGGCTTTGATAAAAACACTTCTTGTTTGTCAATTAAGAGAATATCCTCGTTCAACATGTTCAGAAACGAGTTTTGAGGAGCTTTGTATCCTTAAAAACAGCTTTGGCACATTTACAAATTTGCGCTATTGTGTACAAGCTATTTTGCAATGGTTAAACTGTCCGATGTCTATAACATGTATAGGTGCCATTAAAAATATACCATTTGTTAGAAGTGGGATTCGAACCCACGCCTGGAGAACCAGACTGCGACCTGAACGCAGCGCCTTAGACCACTCGGCCATCCTGACAAGACATCGTAAGTGTCACTAATTTGTCACTTTATATCTCAGCATCCCCCAACAAATCTTTAAAGTCAAGCATAGGCAAGTGTTGGATCAGATGAAGCTTTTATAGATAGAATTGTAGTAATGGCTTTGATAAAAACACTTCTTGTTTGTCAATTAAGAGAATATCCTCGTTCAACATGTTCAGAAACGAGTTTTGAGGAGCTTTGTATCCTTAAAAACAGCTTTGGCACATTTACAAATTTGCGCTATTGTGTACAAGCTATTTTGCAATGGTTAAACTGTCCGATGTCTATAACATGTATAGGTGCCATTAAAAATATACCATTTGTCAGAAGTGGGATTCGAACCCACGCCTGGAGAACCAGACTGCGACCTGAACGCAGCGCCTTAGACCACTCGGCCATCCTGACAAGACATCGTAAGTGTCACTAATTTGTCACTTTATATCTCAGCATCCCCCAAAAAATCTTTAAAGTCAAGCATAGGCAAGTGTTGGATCAGATGAAGCTTTTATAGATAGAATTGTAGTAATGGCTTTGATAAAAACACTTCTTGTTTGTCAATTAAGAGAATATCCTCGTTCAACATGTTCAGAAACGAGTTTTGAGGAGCTTTGTATCCTTAAAAACAGCTTTGGCACATTTACAAATTTGCGCTATTGTGTACAAGCTATTTTGCAATGGTTAAACTGTCCGATGTCTATAACATGTATAGGTGCCATTAAAAATATACCATTTGTCAGAAGTGGGATTCGAACCCACGCCTGGAGAACCAGACTGCGACCTGAACGCAGCGCCTTAGACCACTCGGCCATCCTGACAAGACATCGTAAGTGTCACTAATTTGTCACTTTATATCTCAGCATCCCCCAAAAAATCTTTAAAGTCAAGCATAGGCAAGTGTTGGATCAGATGAAGCTTTTATAGATAGAATTGTAGTAATGGCTTTGATAAAAACACTTCTTGTTTGTCAATTAAGAGAATATCCTCGTTCAACATGTTCAGAAACGAGTTTTGAGGAGCTTTGTATCCTTAAAAACAGCTTTGGCACATTTACAAATTTGCGCTATTGTGTACAAGCTATTTTGCAATGGTTAAACTGTCCGATGTCTATAACATGTATAGGTGCCATTAAAAATATACCATTTGTCAGAAGTGGGATTCGAACCCACGCCTGGAGAACCAGACTGCGACCTGAACGCAGCGCCTTAGACCACTCGGCCATCCTGACAAGACATCGTAAGTGTCACTAATTTGTCACTTTATATCTCAGCATCCCCCAAAAAATCTTTAAAGTCAAGCATAGGCAAGTGTTGGATCAGATGAAGCTTTTATAGATAGAATTGTAGTAAAGGCTTTGATAAAAACACTTCTTGTTTGTCAATTAAGAGAATATCCTCGTTCAACATGTTCAGAAACGAGTTTTGAGGAGCTTTGTATCCTTAAAAACAGCTTTGGCACATTTACAAATTTGCGCTATTGTGTACAAGCTATTTTGCAATGGTTAAACTGTCCGATGTCTATAACATGTATAGGTGCCATTAAAAATATACCATTTGTCAGAAGTGGGATTCGAACCCACGCCTGGAGAACCAGACTGCGACCTGAACGCAGCGCCTTAGACCACTCGGCCATCCTGACAAGACATCGTAAGTGTCACTAATTTGTCACTTTATATCTCAGCACCCCCCAAAAAATCTTTAAAGTCAAGCATAGGCAAGAGTTGGATCGGATGAAGCTTTTATAGATAGAATTGTAGTAATGGCTTTGATAAAAACACTTCTTGTTTGTCAATTAAGAGAATATCCTCGTTCAACATGTTCAGAAACGAGTTTTGAGGAGCTTTGTATCCTTAAAAACAGCTTTGGCACATTTACAAATTTGCGCTATTGTGTACAAGCTATTTTGCAATGGTTAAACTGTCCGATGTCTATAACATGTATAGGTGCCATTAAAAATATACCATTTGTTAGAAGTGGGATTCGAACCCACGCCTGGAGAACCAGACTGCGACCTGAACGCAGCGCCTTAGACCACTCGGCCATCCTGACAAGACATCGTAAGTGTCACTAATTTGTCACTTTATATCTCAGCATCCCCCAACAAATCTTTAAAGTCAAGCATAGGCAAGTGTTGGATCAGATGAAGCTTTTATAGATAGAATTGTAGTAATGGCTTTGATAAAAACACTTCTTGTTTGTCAATTAAGAGAATATCCTCGTTCAACATGTTCAGAAACGAGTTTTGAGGAGCTTTGTATCCTTAAAAACAGCTTTGGCACATTTACAAATTTGCGCTATTGTGTACAAGCTATTTTGCAATGGTTAAACTGTCCGATGTCTATAACATGTATAGGTGCCATTAAAAATATACCATTTGTCAGAAGTGGGATTCGAACCCACGCCTGGAGAACCAGACTGCGACCTGAACGCAGCGCCTTAGACCACTCGGCCATCCTGACAAGACATCGTAAGTGTCACTAATTTGTCACTTTATATCTCAGCATCCCCCAAAAAATCTTTAAAGTCAAGCATAGGCAAGTGTTGGATCAGATGAAGCTTTTATAGATAGAATTGTAGTAATGGCTTTGATAAAAACACTTCTTGTTTGTCAATTAAGAGAATATCCTCGTTCAACATGTTCAGAAACGAGTTTTGAGGAGCTTTGTATCCTTAAAAACAGCTTTGGCACATTTACAAATTTGCGCTATTGTGTACAAGCTATTTTGCAATGGTTAAACTGTCCGATGTCTATAACATGTATAGGTGCCATTAAAAATATACCATTTGTCAGAAGTGGGATTCGAACCCACGCCTGGAGAACCAGACTGCGACCTGAACGCAGCGCCTTAGACCACTCGGCCATCCTGACAAGACATCGTAAGTGTCACTAATTTGTCACTTTATATCTCAGCATCCCCCAACAAATCTTTAAAGTCAAGCATAGGCAAGTGTTGGATCAGATGAAGCTTTTATAGATAGAATTGTAGTAATGGCTTTGATAAAAACACTTCTTGTTTGTCAATTAAGAGAATATCCTCGTTCAACATGTTCAGAAACGAGTTTTGAGGAGCTTTGTATCCTTAAAAACAGCTTTGGCACATTTACAAATTTGCGCTATTGTGTACAAGCTATTTTGCAATGGTTAAACTGTCCGATGTCTATAACATGTATAGGTGCCATTAAAAATATACCATTTGTCAGAAGTGGGATTCGAACCCACGCCTGGAGAACCAGACTGTGGAGAACCAGACTGCGACCTGAACGCAGCGCCTTAGACCACTCGGCCATCCTGACAAGACATCGTAAGTGTCACTAATTTGTCACTTTATATCTCAGCATCCCCCAAAAAATCTTTAAAGTCAAGCATAGGCAAGTGTTGGATCAGATGAAGCTTTTATAGATAGAATTGTAGTAATGGCTTTGATAAAAACACTTCTTGTTTGTCAATTAAGAGAATATCCTCGTTCAACATGTTCAGAAACGAGTTTTGAGGAGCTTTGTATCCTTAAAAACAGCTTTGGCACATTTACAAATTTGCGCTATTGTGTACAAGCTATTTTGCAATGGTTAAACTGTCCGATGTCTATAACATGTATAGGTGCCATTAAAAATATACCATTTGTCAGAAGTGGGATTCGAACCCACGCCTGGAGAACCAGACTGCGACCTGAACGCAGCGCCTTAGACCACTCGGCCATCCTGACAAGACATCGTAAGTGTCACTAATTTGTCACTTTATATCTCAGCATCCCCCAAAAAATCTTTAAAGTCAAGCATAGGCAAGTGTTGGATCAGATGAAGCTTTTATAGATAGAATTGTAGTAATGGCTTTGATAAAAACACTTCTTGTTTGTCAATTAAGAGAATATCCTCGTTCAACATGTTCAGAAACGAGTTTTGAGGAGCTTTGTATCCTTAAAAACAGCTTTGGCACATTTACAAATTTGCGCTATTGTGTACAAGCTATTTTGCAATGGTTAAACTGTCCGATGTCTATAACATGTATAGGTGCCATTAAAAATATACCATTTGTCAGAAGTGGGATTCGAACCCTCGCCTGGAGAACCAGACTGCGACCTGAACGCAGCGCCTTAGACCACTCGGCCATCCTGACAAGACATCGTAAGTGTCACTAATTTGTCACTTTATATCTCAGCATCCCCCAAAAAATCTTTAAAGTCAAGCATAGGCAAGTGTTGGATCAGATGAAGCTTTTATAGATAGAATTGTAGTAATGGCTTTGATAAAAACACTTAAATTCTTGTTTGTCAATTAAGAGAATATCCTCGTTCAACATGTTCAGAAACGAGTTTTGAGGAGCTTTGTATCCTTAAAAACAGCTTTGGCACATTTACAAATTTGCGCTATTGTGTACAAGCTATTTTGCAATGGTTAAACTGTCCGATGTCTATAACATGTATAGGTGCCATTAAAAATATACCATTTGTTAGAAGTGGGATTCGAACCCACGCCTGGAGAACCAGACTGCGACCTGAACGCAGCGCCTTAGACCACTCGGCCATCCTGACAAGACATCGTAAGTGTCACTAATTTGTCACTTTATATCTCAGCATCCCCCAAAAAATCTTTAAAGTCAAGCATAGGCAAGTGTTGGATCAGATGAAGCTTTTATAGATAGAATTGTAGTAATGGCTTTGATAAAAACACTTAAATTCTTGTTTGTCAATTAAGAGAATATCCTCGTTCAACATGTTCAGAAACGAGTTTTGAGGAGCTTTGTATCCTTAAAAACAGCTTTGGCACATTTACAAATTTGCGCTATTGTGTACAAGCTATTTTGCAATGGTTAAACTGTCCGATGTCTATAACATGTATAGGTGCCATTAAAAATATACCATTTGTTAGAAGTGGGATTCGAACCCACGCCTGGAGAACCAGACTGCGACCTGAACGCAGCGCCTTAGACCACTCGGCCATCCTGACAAGACATCGTAAGTGTCACTAATTTGTCACTTTATATCTCAGCATCCCCCAAAAAATCTTTAAAGTCAAGCATAGGCAAGTGTTGGATCAGATGAAGCTTTTATAGATAGAATTGTAGTAATGGCTTTGATAAAAACACTTCTTGTTTGTCAATTAAGAGAATATCCTCGTTCAACATGTTCAGAAACGAGTTTTGAGGAGCTTTGTATCCTTAAAAACAGCTTTGGCACATTTACAAATTTGCGCTATTGTGTACAAGCTATTTTGCAATGGTTAAACTGTCCGATGTCTATAACATGTATAGGTGCCATTAAAAATATACCATTTGTCAGAAGTGGGATTCGAACCCACGCCTGGAGAACCAGACTGCGACCTGAACGCAGCGCCTTAGACCACTCGGCCATCCTGACAAGACATCGTAAGTGTCACTAATTTGTCACTTTATATCTCAGCATCCCCCAAAAAATCTTTAAAGTCAAGCATAGGCAAGTGTTGGATCAGATGAAGCTTTTATAGATAGAATTGTAGTAATGGCTTTGATAAAAACACTTCTTGTTTGTCAATTAAGAGAATATCCTCGTTCAACATGTTCAGAAACGAGTTTTGAGGAGCTTTGTATCCTTAAAAACAGCTTTGGCACATTTACAAATTTGCGCTATTGTGTACAAGCTATTTTGCAATGGTTAAACTGTCCGATGTCTATAACATGTATAGGTGCCATTAAAAATATACCATTTGTCAGAAGTGGGATTCGAACCCACGCCTGGAGAACCAGACTGCGACCTGAACGCAGCGCCTTAGACCACTCGGCCATCCTGACAAGACATCGTAAGTGTCACTAATTTGTCACTTTATATCTCAGCATCCCCCAAAAAATCTTTAAAGTCAAGCATAGGCAAGTGTTGGATCAGATGAAGCTTTTATAGATAGAATTGTAGTAATGGCTTTGATAAAAACACTTCTTGTTTGTCAATTAAGAGAATATCCTCGTTCAACATGTTCAGAAACGAGTTTTGAGGAGCTTTGTATCCTTAAAAACAGCTTTGGCACATTTACAAATTTGCGCTATTGTGTACAAGCTATTTTGCAATGGTTAAACTGTCCGATGTCTATAACATGTATAGGTGCCATTAAAAATATACCATTTGTCAGAAGTGGGATTCGAACCCACGCCTGGAGAACCAGACTGCGACCTGAACGCAGCGCCTTAGACCACTCGGCCATCCTGACAAGACATCGTAAGTGTCACTAATTTGTCACTTTATATCTCAGCATCCCCCAAAAAATCTTTAAAGTCAAGCATAGGCAAGTGTTGGATCAGATGAAGCTTTTATAGATAGAATTGTAGTAATGGCTTTGATAAAAACACTTCTTGTTTGTCAATTAAGAGAATATCCTCGTTCAACATGTTCAGAAACGAGTTTTGAGGAGCTTTGTATCCTTAAAAACAGCTTTGGCACATTTACAAATTTGCGCTATTGTGTACAAGCTATTTTGCAATGGTTAAACTGTCCGATGTCTATAACATGTATAGGTGCCATTAAAAATATACCATTTGTCAGAAGTGGGATTCGAACCCACGCCTGGAGAACCAGACTGCGACCTGAACGCAGCGCCTTAGACCACTCGGCCATCCTGACAAGACATCGTAAGTGTCACTAATTTGTCACTTTATATCTCAGCATCCCCCAAAAAATCTTTAAAGTCAAGCATAGGCAAGTGTTGGATCAGATGAAGCTTTTATAGATAGAATTGTAGTAATGGCTTTGATAAAAACACTTCTTGTTTGTCAATTAAGAGAATATCCTCGTTCAACATGTTCAGAAACGAGTTTTGAGGAGCTTTGTATCCTTAAAAACAGCTTTGGCACATTTACAAATTTGCGCTATTGTGTACAAGCTATTTTGCAATGGTTAAACTGTCCGATGTCTATAACATGTATAGGTGCCATTAAAAATATACCATTTGTCAGAAGTGGGATTCGAACCCTCGCCTGGAGAACCAGACTGCGACCTGAACGCAGCGCCTTAGACCACTCGGCCATCCTGACAAGACATCGTAAGTGTCACTAATTTGTCACTTTATATCTCAGCATCCCCCAAAAAATCTTTAAAGTCAAGCATAGGCAAGTGTTGGATCAGATGAAGCTTTTATAGATAGAATTGTAGTAATGGCTTTGATAAAAACACTTAAATTCTTGTTTGTCAATTAAGAGAATATCCTCGTTCAACATGTTCAGAAACGAGTTTTGAGGAGCTTTGTATCCTTAAAAACAGCTTTGGCACATTTACAAATTTGCGCTATTGTGTACAAGCTATTTTGCAATGGTTAAACTGTCCGATGTCTATAACATGTATAGGTGCCATTAAAAATATACCATTTGTCAGAAGTGGGATTCGAACCCACGCCTGGAGAACCAGACTGCGACCTGAACGCAGCGCCTTAGACCACTCGGCCATCCTGACAAGACATCGTAAGTGTCACTAATTTGTCACTTTATATCTCAGCATCCCCCAAAAAATCTTTAAAGTCAAGCATAGGCAAGTGTTGGATCAGATGAAGCTTTTATAGATAGAATTGTAGTAATGGCTTTGATAAAAACACTTCTTGTTTGTCAATTAAGAGAATATCCTCGTTCAACATGTTCAGAAACGAGTTTTGAGGAGCTTTGTATCCTTAAAAACAGCTTTGGCACATTTACAAATTTGCGCTATTGTGTACAAGCTATTTTGCAATGGTTAAACTGTCCGATGTCTATAACATGTATAGGTGCCATTAAAAATATACCATTTGTCAGAAGTGGGATTCGAACCCACGCCTGGAGAACCAGACTGCGACCTGAACGCAGCGCCTTAGACCACTCGGCCATCCTGACAAGACATCGTAAGTGTCACTAATTTGTCACTTTATATCTCAGCATCCCCCAAAAAATCTTTAAAGTCAAGCATAGGCAAGTGTTGGATCAGATGAAGCTTTTATAGATAGAATTGTAGTAATGGCTTTGATAAAAACACTTAAATTCTTGTTTGTCAATTAAGAGAATATCCTCGTTCAACATGTTCAGAAACGAGTTTTGAGGAGCTTTGTATCCTTAAAAACAGCTTTGGCACATTTACAAATTTGCGCTATTGTGTACAAGCTATTTTGCAATGGTTAAACTGTCCGATGTCTATAACATGTATAGGTGCCATTAAAAATATTGGGATTCGAACCCACGCCTGGAGAACCAGACTGCGACCTGAACGCAGCGCCTTAGACCACTCGGCCATCCTGACAAGACATCGTAAGTGTCACTAATTTGTCACTTTATATCTCAGCATCCCCCAAAAAATCTTTAAAGTCAAGCATAGGCAAGTGTTGGATCAGATGAAGCTTTTATAGATAGAATTGTAGTAATGGCTTTGATAAAAACACTTCTTGTTTGTCAATTAAGAGAATATCCTCGTTCAACATGTTCAGAAACGAGTTTTGAGGAGCTTTGTATCCTTAAAAACAGCTTTGGCACATTTACAAATTTGCGCTATTGTGTACAAGCTATTTTGCAATGGTTAAACTGTCCGATGTCTATAACATGTATAGGTGCCATTAAAAATATACCATTTGTCAGAAGTGGGATTCGAACCCACGCCTGGAGAACCAGACTGCGACCTGAACGCAGCGCCTTTGACCACTCGGCCATCCTGACAAGACATCGTAAGTGTCACTTATTTGTCACTTTATATCTCAGCATCCCCCAAAAAATCTTTAAAGTCAAGCATAGGCAAGTGTTGGATCAGATGAAGCTTTTATAGATAGAATTGTAGTAATGGCTTTGATAAAAACACTTCTTGTTTGTCAATTAAGAGAATATCCTCGTTCAACATGTTCAGAAACGAGTTTTGAGGAGCTTTGTATCCTTAAAAACAGCTTTGGCACATTTACAAATTTGCGCTATTGTGTACAAGCTATTTTGCAATGGTTAAACTGTCCGATGTCTATAACATGTATAGGTGCCATTAAAAATATACCATTTGTCAGAAGTGGGATTCGAACCCACGCCTGGAGAACCAGACTGCGACCTGAACGCAGCGCCTTAGACCACTCGGCCATCCTGACAAGACATCGTACGTGTCACTAATTTGTCACTTTATATCTCAGCACCCCCCAAAAAATCTTTAAAGTCAAGCATAGGCAAGTGTTGGATCAGATGAAGCTTTTATAGATAGAATTGTAGTAATGGCTTTGATAAAAACACTTCTTGTTTGTCAATTAAGAGAATATCCTCGTTCAACATGTTCAGAAACGAGTTTTGAGGAGCTTTGTATCCTTAAAAACAGCTTTGGCACATTTACAAATTTGCGCTATTGTGTACAAGCTATTTTGCAATGGTTAAACTGTCCGATGTCTATAACATGTATAGGTGCCATTAAAAATTTACCATTTTTCAGAAGTGGGATTCGAACCCACGCCTGGAGAACCAGACTGCGACCTGAACGCAGCGCCTTAGACCACTCGGCCATCCTGACAAGACATCGTAAGTGTCACTAATTTGTCACTTTATATCTCAGCATCCCCCAAAAAATCTTTAAAGTCAAGCATAGGCAAGTGTTGGATCAGATGAAGCTTTTATAGATAGAATTGTAGTAATGGCTTTGATAAAAACACTTCTTGTTTGTCAATTAAGAGAATATCCTCGTTCAACATGTTCAGAAACGAGTTTTGAGGAGCTTTGTATCCTTAAAAACAGCTTTGGCACATTTACAAATTTGCGCTATTGTGTACAAGCTATTTTGCAATGGTTAAACTGTCCGATGTCTATAACATGTATAGGTGCCATTAAAAATATACCATTTGTCAGAAGTGGGATTCGAACCCACGCCTGGAGAACCAGACTGCGACCTGAACGCAGCGCCTTAGACCACTCGGCCATCCTGACAAGACATCGTAAGTGTCACTAATTTGTCACTTTATATCTCAGCATCCCCCAAAAAATCTTTAAAGTCAAGCATAGGCAAGTGTTGGATCAGATGAAGCTTTTATAGATAGAATTGTAGTAATGGCTTTGATAAAAACACTTAAATTCTTGTTTGTCAATTAAGAGAATATCCTCGTTCAACATGTTCAGAAACGAGTTTTGAGGAGCTTTGTATCCTTAAAAACAGCTTTGGCACATTTACAAATTTGCGCTATTGTGTACAAGCTATTTTGCAATGGTTAAACTGTCCGATGTCTATAACATGTATAGGTGCCATTAAAAATATACCATTTGTTAGAAGTGGGATTCGAACCCACGCCTGGAGAACCAGACTGCGACCTGAACGCAGCGCCTTAGACCACTCGGCCATCCTGACAAGACATCGTAAGTGTCACTAATTTGTCACTTTATATCTCAGCATCCCCCAAAAAATCTTTAAAGTCAAGCATAGGCAAGTGTTGGATCAGATGAAGCTTTTATAGATAGAATTGTAGTAATGGCTTTGATAAAAACACTTCTTGTTTGTCAATTAAGAGAATATCCTCGTTCAACATGTTCAGAAACGAGTTTTGAGGAGCTTTGTATCCTTAAAAACAGCTTTGGCACATTTACAAATTTGCGCTATTGTGTACAAGCTATTTTGCAATGGTTAAACTGTCCGATGTCTATAACATGTATAGGTGCCATTAAAAATATACCATTTGTCAGAAGTGGGATTCGAACCCACGCCTGGAGAACCAGACTGCGACCTGAACGCAGCGCCTTAGACCACTCGGCCATCCTGACAAGACATCGTAAGTGTCACTAATTTGTCACTTTATATCTCAGCATCCCCCAAAAAATCTTTAAAGTCAAGCATAGGCAAGTGTTGGATCAGATGAAGCTTTTATAGATAGAATTGTAGTAATGGCTTTGATAAAAACACTTCTTGTTTGTCAATTAAGAGAATATCCTCGTTCAACATGTTCAGAAACGAGTTTTGAGGAGCTTTGTATCCTTAAAAACAGCTTTGGCACATTTACAAATTTGCGCTATTGTGTACAAGCTATTTTGCAATGGTTAAACTGTCCGATGTCTATAACATGTATAGGTGCCATTAAAAATATACCATTTGTCAGAAGTGGGATTCGAACCCACGCCTGGAGAACCAGACTGCGACCTGAACGCAGCGCCTTAGACCACTCGGCCATCCTGACAAGACATCGTAAGTGTCACTAATTTGTCACTTTATATCTCAGCATCCCCCAAAAAATCTTTAAAGTCAAGCATAGGCAAGTGTTGGATCAGATGAAGCTTTTATAGATAGAATTGTAGTAATGGCTTTGATAAAAACACTTAAATTCTTGTTTGTCAATTAAGAGAATATCCTCGTTCAACATGTTCAGAAACGAGTTTTGAGGAGCTTTGTATCCTTAAAAACAGCTTTGGCACATTTACAAATTTGCGCTATTGTGTACAAGCTATTTTGCAATGGTTAAACTGTCCGATGTCTATAACATGTATAGGTGCCATTAAAAATATTGGGATTCGAACCCACGCCTGGAGAACCAGACTGCGACCTGAACGCAGCGCCTTAGACCACTCGGCCATCCTGACAAGACATCGTAAATGTCACTAATTTGTCACTTTATATCTCAGCATCCCCCAAAAAATCTTTAAAGTCAAGCATAGGCAAGTGTTGGATCAGATGAAGCTTTTATAGATAGAATTGTAGTAATGGCTTTGATAAAAACACTTCTTGTTTGTCAATTAAGAGAATATCCTCGTTCAACATGTTCAGAAACGAGTTTTGAGGAGCTTTGTATCCTTAAAAACAGCTTTGGCACATTTACAAATTTGCGCTATTGTGTACAAGCTATTTTGCAATGGTTAAACTGTCCGATGTCTATAACATGTATAGGTGCCATTAAAAATATACCATTTGTCAGAAGTGGGATTCGAACCCACGCCTGGAGAACCAGACTGCGACCTGAACGCAGCGCCTTAGACCACTCGGCCATCCTGACAAGACATCGTAAGTGTCACTAATTTGTCACTTTATATCTCAGCATCCCCCAAAAAATCTTTAAAGTCAAGCATAGGCAAGTGTTGGATCAGATGAAGCTTTTATAGATAGAATTGTAGTAATGGCTTTGATAAAAACACTTCTTGTTTGTCAATTAAGAGAATATCCTCGTTCAACATGTTCAGAAACGAGTTTTGAGGAGCTTTGTATCCTTAAAAACAGCTTTGGCACATTTACAAATTTGCGCTATTGTGTACAAGCTATTTTGCAATGGTTAAACTGTCCGATGTCTATAACATGTATAGGTGCCATTAAAAATATACCATTTGTCAGAAGTGGGATTCGAACCCACGCCTGGAGAACCAGACTGCGACCTGAACGCAGCGCCTTAGACCACTCGGCCATCCTGACAAGACATCGTAAGTGTCACTAATTTGTCACTTTATATCTCAGCATCCCCCAAAAAATCTTTAAAGTCAAGCATAGGCAAGTGTTGGATCAGATGAAGCTTTTATAGATAGAATTGTAGTAATGGCTTTGATAAAAACACTTAAATTCTTGTTTGTCAATTAAGAGAATATCCTCGTTCAACATGTTCAGAAACGAGTTTTGAGGAGCTTTGTATCCTTAAAAACAGCTTTGGCACATTTACAAATTTGCGCTATTGTGTACAAGCTATTTTGCAATGGTTAAACTGTCCGATGTCTATAACATGTATAGGTGCCATTAAAAATATACCATTTGTTAGAAGTGGGATTCGAACCCACGCCTGGAGAACCAGACTGCGACCTGAACGCAGCGCCTTAGACCACTCGGCCATCCTGACAAGACATCGTAAGTGTCACTAATTTGTCACTTTATATCTCAGCATCCCCCAAAAAATCTTTAAAGTCAAGCATAGGCAAGTGTTGGATCAGATGAAGCTTTTATAGATAGAATTGTAGTAATGGATTTGATAAAAACACTTCTTGTTTGTCAATTGAGAGAATATCCTCGTTCAACATGTTCAGAAACGAGTTTTGAGGAGCTTTGTATCCTTAAAAACAGCTTTGGCACATTTACAAATTTGCGCTATTGTGTACAAGCTATTTTGCAATGGTTAAACTGTCCGATGTCTATAACATGTATAGGTGCCATTAAAAATATACCATTTGTCAGAAGTGGGATTCGAACCCACGCCTGGAGAACCAGACTGCGACCTGAACGCAGCGCCTTAGACCACTCGGCCATCCTGACAAGACATCGTAAGTGTCACTAATTTGTCACTTTATATCTCAGCATCCCCCAAAAAATCTTTAAAGTCAAGCATAGGCAAGTGTTGGATCAGATGAAGCTTTTATAGATAGAATTGTAGTAATGGCTTTGATAAAAACACTTAAATTCTTGTTTGTCAATTAAGAGAATATCCTCGTTCAACATGTTCAGAAACGAGTTTTGAGGAGCTTTGTATCCTTAAAAACAGCTTTGGCACATTTACAAATTTGCGCTATTGTGTACAAGCTATTTTGCAATGGTTAAACTGTCCGATGTCTATAACATGTATAGGTGCCATTAAAAATATACCATTTGTTAGAAGTGGGATTCGAACCCACGCCTGGAGAACCAGACTGCGACCTGAACGCAGCGCCTTAGACCACTCGGCCATCCTGACAAGACATCGTAAGTGTCACTAATTTGTCACTTTATATCTCAGCATCCCCCAAAAAATCTTTAAAGTCAAGCATAGGCAAGTGTTGGATCAGATGAAGCTTTTATAGATAGAATTGTAGTAATGGATTTGATAAAAACACTTCTTGTTTGTCAATTGAGAGAATATCCTCGTTCAACATGTTCAGAAACGAGTTTTGAGGAGCTTTGTATCCTTAAAAACAGCTTTGGCACATTTACAAATTTGCGCTATTGTGTACAAGCTATTTTGCAATGGTTAAACTGTCCGATGTCTATAACATGTATAGGTGCCATTAAAAATATACCATTTGTCAGAAGTGGGATTCGAACCCACGCCTGGAGAACCAGACTGCGACCTGAACGCAGCGCCTTAGACCACTCGGCCATCCTGACAAGACATCGTAAGTGTCACTAATTTGTCACTTTATATCTCAGCACCCCCCAAAAAATCTTTAAAGTCAAGCATAGGCAAGTGTTGGATCGGATGAAGCTTTTATAGATAGAATTGTAGTAATGGCTTTGATAAAAACACTTCTTGTTTGTCAATTAAGAGAATATCCTCGTTCAGCATGTTCAGAAACGAGTTTTGAGGAGCTTTGTATCCTTAAAAACAGCTTTGGCACATTTACAAATTTGCGCTATTGTGTACAAGCTATTTTGCAATGGTTAAACTGTCCGATGTCTATAACATGTATAGGTGCCATTAAAAATATACCATTTGTCAGAAGTGGGATTCGAACCCACGCCTGGAGAACCAGACTGCGACCTGAACGCAGCGCCTTAGACCACTCGGCCATCCTGACAAGACATCGTAAGTGTCACTAATTTGTCACTTTATATCTCAGCATCCCCCAACAAATCTTTAAAGTCAAGCATAGGCAAGTGTTGGATCAGATGAAGCTTTTATAGATAGAATTGTAGTAATGGCTTTGATAAAAACACTTCTTGTTTGTCAATTAAGAGAATATCCTCGTTCAACATGTTCAGAAACGAGTTTTGAGGAGCTTTGTATCCTTAAAAACAGCTTTGGCACATTTACAAATTTGCGCTATTGTGTACAAGCTATTTTGCAATGGTTAAACTGTCCGATGTCTATAACATGTATAGGTGCCATTAAAAATATACCATTTGTCAGAAGTGGGATTCGAACCCACGCCTGGAGAACCAGACTGCGACCTGAACGCAGCGCCTTAGACCACTCGGCCATCCTGACAAGACATCGTAAGTGTCACTAATTTGTCACTTTATATCTCAGCATCCCCCAACAAATCTTTAAAGTCAAGCATAGGCAAGTGTTGGATCAGATGAAGCTTTTATAGATAGAATTGTAGTAATGGCTTTGATAAAAACACTTCTTGTTTGTCAATTAAGAGAATATCCTCGTTCAACATGTTCAGAAACGAGTTTTGAGGAGCTTTGTATCCTTAAAAACAGCTTTGGCACATTTACAAATTTGCGCTATTGTGTACAAGCTATTTTGCAATGGTTAAACTGTCCGATGTCTATAACATGTATAGGTGCCATTAAAAATATACCATTTGTCAGAAGTGGGATTCGAACCCACGCCTGGAGAACCAGACTGCGACCTGAACGCAGCGCCTTAGACCACTCGGCCATCCTGACAAGACATCGTAAGTGTCACTAATTTGTCACTTTATATCTCAGCATCCCCCAAAAAATCTTTAAAGTCAAGCATAGGCAAGTGTTGGATCAGATGAAGCTTTTATAGATAGAATTGTAGTAATGGCTTTGATAAAAACACTTCTTGTTTGTCAATTAAGAGAATATCCTCGTTCAACATGTTCAGAAACGAGTTTTGAGGAGCTTTGTATCCTTAAAAACAGCTTTGGCACATTTACAAATTTGCGCTATTGTGTACAAGCTATTTTGCAATGGTTAAACTGTCCGATGTCTATAACATGTATAGGTGCCATTAAAAATATACCATTTGTCAGAAGTGGGATTCGAACCCACGCCTGGAGAACCAGACTGCGACCTGAACGCAGCGCCTTAGACCACTCGGCCATCCTGACAAGACATCGTAAGTGTCACTAATTTGTCACTTTATATCTCAGCATCCCCCAACAAATCTTTAAAGTCAAGCATAGGCAAGTGTTGGATCAGATGAAGCTTTTATAGATAGAATTGTAGTAATGGCTTTGATAAAAACACTTCTTGTTTGTCAATTAAGAGAATATCCTCGTTCAACATGTTCAGAAACGAGTTTTGAGGAGCTTTGTATCCTTAAAAACAGCTTTGGCACATTTACAAATTTGCGCTATTGTGTACAAGCTATTTTGCAATGGTTAAACTGTCCGATGTCTATAACATGTATAGGTGCCATTAAAAATATACCATTTGTCAGAAGTGGGATTCGAACCCACGCCTGGAGAACCAGACTGCGACCTGAACGCAGCGCCTTAGACCACTCGGCCATCCTGACAAGACATCGTAAGTGTCACTAATTTGTCACTTTATATCTCAGCATCCCCCAACAAATCTTTAAAGTCAAGCATAGGCAAGTGTTGGATCAGATGAAGCTTTTATAGATAGAATTGTAGTAATGGCTTTGATAAAAACACTTCTTGTTTGTCAATTAAGAGAATATCCTCGTTCAACATGTTCAGAAACGAGTTTTGAGGAGCTTTGTATCCTTAAAAACAGCTTTGGCACATTTACAAATTTGCGCTATTGTGTACAAGCTATTTTGCAATGGTTAAACTGTCCGATGTCTATAACATGTATAGGTGCCATTAAAAATATACCATTTGTCAGAAGTGGGATTCGAACCCACGCCTGGAGAACCAGACTGCGACCTGAACGCAGCGCCTTAGACCACTCGGCCATCCTGACAAGACATCGTAAGTGTCACTAATTTGTCACTTTATATCTCAGCATCCCCCAACAAATCTTTAAAGTCAAGCATAGGCAAGTGTTGGATCAGATGAAGCTTTTATAGATAGAATTGTAGTAATGGCTTTGATAAAAACACTTCTTGTTTGTCAATTAAGAGAATATCCTCGTTCAACATGTTCAGAAACGAGTTTTGAGGAGCTTTGTATCCTTAAAAACAGCTTTGGCACATTTACAAATTTGCGCTATTGTGTACAAGCTATTTTGCAATGGTTAAACTGTCCGATGTCTATAACATGTATAGGTGCCATTAAAAATATACCATTTGTCAGAAGTGGGATTCGAACCCACGCCTGGAGAACCAGACTGCGACCTGAACGCAGCGCCTTAGACCACTCGGCCATCCTGACAAGACATCGTAAGTGTCACTAATTTGTCACTTTATATCTCAGCATCCCCCAACAAATCTTTAAAGTCAAGCATAGGCAAGTGTTGGATCGGATGAAGCTTTTATAGATAGAATTGTAGTAATGGCTTTGATAAAAACACTTCTTGTTTGTCAATTAAGAGAATATCCTCGTTCAGCATGTTCAGAAACGAGTTTTGAGGAGCTTTGTATCCTTAAAAACAGCTTTGGCACATTTACAAATTTGCGCTATTGTGTACAAGCTATTTTGCAATGGTTAAACTGTCCGATGTCTATAACATGTATAGGTGCCATTAAAAATATACCATTTGTCAGAAGTGGGATTCGAACCCACGCCTGGAGAACCAGACTGCGACCTGAACGCAGCGCCTTAGACCACTCGGCCATCCTGACAAGACATCGTAAGTGTCACTAATTTGTCACTTTATATCTCAGCATCCCCCAACAAATCTTTAAAGTCAAGCATAGGCAAGTGTTGGATCAGATGAAGCTTTTATAGATAGAATTGTAGTAATGGCTTTGATAAAAACACTTCTTGTTTGTCAATTAAGAGAATATCCTCGTTCAACATGTTCAGAAACGAGTTTTGAGGAGCTTTGTATCCTTAAAAACAGCTTTGGCACATTTACAAATTTGCGCTATTGTGTACAAGCTATTTTGCAATGGTTAAACTGTCCGATGTCTATAACATGTATAGGTGCCATTAAAAATATACCATTTGTCAGAAGTGGGATTCGAACCCACGCCTGGAGAACCAGACTGCGACCTGAACGCAGCGCCTTAGACCACTCGGCCATCCTGACAAGACATCGTAAGTGTCACTAATTTGTCACTTTATATCTCAGCATCCCCCAACAAATCTTTAAAGTCAAGCATAGGCAAGTGTTGGATCAGATGAAGCTTTTATAGATAGAATTGTAGTAATGGCTTTGATAAAAACACTTCTTGTTTGTCAATTAAGAGAATATCCTCGTTCAACATGTTCAGAAACGAGTTTTGAGGAGCTTTGTATCCTTAAAAACAGCTTTGGCACATTTACAAATTTGCGCTATTGTGTACAAGCTATTTTGCAATGGTTAAACTGTCCGATGTCTATAACATGTATAGGTGCCATTAAAAATATACCATTTGTCAGAAGTGGGATTCGAACCCACGCCTGGAGAACCAGACTGCGACCTGAACGCAGCGCCTTAGACCACTCGGCCATCCTGACAAGACATCGTAAGTGTCACTAATTTGTCACTTTATATCTCAGCATCCCCCAAAAAATCTTTAAAGTCAAGCATAGGCAAGTGTTGGATCAGATGAAGCTTTTATAGATAGAATTGTAGTAATGGCTTTGATAAAAACACTTCTTGTTTGTCAATTAAGAGAATATCCTCGTTCAACATGTTCAGAAACGAGTTTTGAGGAGCTTTGTATCCTTAAAAACAGCTTTGGCACATTTACAAATTTGCGCTATTGTGTACAAGCTATTTTGCAATGGTTAAACTGTCCGATGTCTATAACATGTATAGGTGCCATTAAAAATATACCATTTGTCAGAAGTGGGATTCGAACCCACGCCTGGAGAACCAGACTGCGACCTGAACGCAGCGCCTTAGACCACTCGGCCATCCTGACAAGACATCGTAAGTGTCACTAATTTGTCACTTTATATCTCAGCATCCCCCAACAAATCTTTAAAGTCAAGCATAGGCAAGTGTTGGATCAGATGAAGCTTTTATAGATAGAATTGTAGTAATGGCTTTGATAAAAACACTTCTTGTTTGTCAATTAAGAGAATATCCTCGTTCAACATGTTCAGAAACGAGTTTTGAGGAGCTTTGTATCCTTAAAAACAGCTTTGGCACATTTACAAATTTGCGCTATTGTGTACAAGCTATTTTGCAATGGTTAAACTGTCCGATGTCTATAACATGTATAGGTGCCATTAAAAATATACCATTTGTCAGAAGTGGGATTCGAACCCACGCCTGGAGAACCAGACTGCGACCTGAACGCAGCGCCTTAGACCACTCGGCCATCCTGACAAGACATCGTAAGTGTCACTAATTTGTCACTTTATATCTCAGCATCCCCCAACAAATCTTTAAAGTCAAGCATAGGCAAGTGTTGGATCAGATGAAGCTTTTATAGATAGAATTGTAGTAATGGCTTTGATAAAAACACTTCTTGTTTGTCAATTAAGAGAATATCCTCGTTCAACATGTTCAGAAACGAGTTTTGAGGAGCTTTGTATCCTTAAAAACAGCTTTGGCACATTTACAAATTTGCGCTATTGTGTACAAGCTATTTTGCAATGGTTAAACTGTCCGATGTCTATAACATGTATAGGTGCCATTAAAAATATACCATTTGTCAGAAGTGGGATTCGAACCCACGCCTGGAGAACCAGACTGCGACCTGAACGCAGCGCCTTAGACCACTCGGCCATCCTGACAAGACATCGTAAGTGTCACTAATTTGTCACTTTATATCTCAGCATCCCCCAACAAATCTTTAAAGTCAAGCATAGGCAAGTGTTGGATCAGATGAAGCTTTTATAGATAGAATTGTAGTAATGGCTTTGATAAAAACACTTCTTGTTTGTCAATTAAGAGAATATCCTCGTTCAACATGTTCAGAAACGAGTTTTGAGGAGCTTTGTATCCTTAAAAACAGCTTTGGCACATTTACAAATTTGCGCTATTGTGTACAAGCTATTTTGCAATGGTTAAACTGTCCGATGTCTATAACATGTATAGGTGCCATTAAAAATATACCATTTGTCAGAAGTGGGATTCGAACCCACGCCTGGAGAACCAGACTGCGACCTGAACGCAGCGCCTTAGACCACTCGGCCATCCTGACAAGACATCGTAAGTGTCACTAATTTGTCACTTTATATCTCAGCATCCCCCAACAAATCTTTAAAGTCAAGCATAGGCAAGTGTTGGATCAGATGAAGCTTTTATAGATAGAATTGTAGTAATGGCTTTGATAAAAACACCTCTTGTTTGTCAATTAAGAGAATATCCTCGTTCAACATGTTCAGAAACGAGTTTTGAGGAGCTTTGTATCCTTAAAAACAGCTTTGGCACATTTACAAATTTGCGCTATTGTGTACAAGCTATTTTGCAATGGTTAAACTGTCCGATGTCTATAACATGTATAGGTGCCATTAAAAATATACCATTTGTCAGAAGTGGGATTCGAACCCACGCCTGGAGAACCAGACTGCGACCTGAACGCAGCGCCTTAGACCACTCGGCCATCCTGACAAGACATCGTAAGTGTCACTAATTTGTCACTTTATATCTCAGCATCCCCCAACAAATCTTTAAAGTCAAGCATAGGCAAGTGTTGGATCAGATGAAGCTTTTATAGATAGAATTGTAGTAATGGCTTTGATAAAAACACTTCTTGTTTGTCAATTAAGAGAATATCCTCGTTCAACATGTTCAGAAACGAGTTTTGAGGAGCTTTGTATCCTTAAAAACAGCTTTGGCACATTTACAAATTTGCGCTATTGTGTACAAGCTATTTTGCAATGGTTAAACTGTCCGATGTCTATAACATGTATAGGTGCCATTAAAAATATACCATTTGTCAGAAGTGGGATTCGAACCCACGCCTGGAGAACCAGACTGCGACCTGAACGCAGCGCCTTAGACCACTCGGCCATCCTGACAAGACATCGTAAGTGTCACTAATTTGTCACTTTATATCTCAGCATCCCCCAAAAAATCTTTAAAGTCAAGCATAGGCAAGTGTTGGATCAGATGAAGCTTTTATAGATAGAATTGTAGTAATGGCTTTGATAAAAACACTTCTTGTTTGTCAATTAAGAGAATATCCTCGTTCAACATGTTCAGAAACGAGTTTTGAGGAGCTTTGTATCCTTAAAAACAGCTTTGGCACATTTACAAATTTGCGCTATTGTGTACAAGCTATTTTGCAATGGTTAAACTGTCCGATGTCTATAACATGTATAGGTGCCATTAAAAATATACCATTTGTCAGAAGTGGGATTCGAACCCACGCCTGGAGAACCAGACTGCGACCTGAACGCAGCGCCTTAGACCACTCGGCCATCCTGACAAGACATCGTAAGTGTCACTAATTTGTCACTTTATATCTCAGCATCCCCCAAAAAATCTTTAAAGTCAAGCATAGGCAAGTGTTGGATCAGATGAAGCTTTTATAGATAGAATTGTAGTAATGGCTTTGATAAAAACACTTCTTGTTTGTCAATTAAGAGAATATCCTCGTTCAACATGTTCAGAAACGAGTTTTGAGGAGCTTTGTATCCTTAAAAACAGCTTTGGCACATTTACAAATTTGCGCTATTGTGTACAAGCTATTTTGCAATGGTTAAACTGTCCGATGTCTATAACATGTATAGGTGCCATTAAAAATATACCATTTGTCAGAAGTGGGATTCGAACCCACGCCTGGAGAACCAGACTGCGACCTGAACGCAGCGCCTTAGACCACTCGGCCATCCTGACAAGACATCGTAAGTGTCACTAATTTGTCACTTTATATCTCAGCATCCCCCAAAAAATCTTTAAAGTCAAGCATAGGCAAGTGTTGGATCAGATGAAGCTTTTATAGATAGAATTGTAGTAAAGGCTTTGATAAAAACACTTCTTGTTTGTCAATTAAGAGAATATCCTCGTTCAACATGTTCAGAAACGAGTTTTGAGGAGCTTTGTATCCTTAAAAACAGCTTTGGCACATTTACAAATTTGCGCTATTGTGTACAAGCTATTTTGCAATGGTTAAACTGTCCGATGTCTATAACATGTATAGGTGCCATTAAAAATATACCATTTGTCAGAAGTGGGATTCGAACCCACGCCTGGAGAACCAGACTGCGACCTGAACGCAGCGCCTTAGACCACTCGGCCATCCTGACAAGACATCGTAAGTGTCACTAATTTGTCACTTTATATCTCAGCATCCCCCAAAAAATCTTTAAAGTCAAGCATAGGCAAGTGTTGGATCAGATGAAGCTTTTATAGATAGAATTGTAGTAATGGCTTTGATAAAAACACTTCTTGTTTGTCAATTAAGAGAATATCCTCGTTCAACATGTTCAGAAACGAGTTTTGAGGAGCTTTGTATCCTTAAAAACAGCTTTGGCACATTTACAAATTTGCGCTATTGTGTACAAGCTATTTTGCAATGGTTAAACTGTCCGATGTCTATAACATGTATAGGTGCCATTAAAAATATACCATTTGTCAGAAGTGGGATTCGAACCCACGCCTGGAGAACCAGACTGCGACCTGAACGCAGCGCCTTAGACCACTCGGCCATCCTGACAAGACATCGTAAGTGTCACTAATTTGTCACTTTATATCTCAGCATCCCCCAAAAAATCTTTAAAGTCAAGCATAGGCAAGTGTTGGATCAGATGAAGCTTTTATAGATAGAATTGTAGTAATGGCTTTGATAAAAACACTTCTTGTTTGTCAATTAAGAGAATATCCTCGTTCAACATGTTCAGAAACGAGTTTTGAGGAGCTTTGTATCCTTAAAAACAGCTTTGGCACATTTACAAATTTGCGCTATTGTGTACAAGCTATTTTGCAATGGTTAAACTGTCCGATGTCTATAACATGTATAGGTGCCATTAAAAATATACCATTTGTTAGAAGTGGGATTCGAACCCACGCCTGGAGAACCAGACTGCGACCTGAACGCAGCGCCTTAGACCACTCGGCCATCCTGACAAGACATCGTAAGTGTCACTAATTTGTCACTTTATATCTCAGCATCCCCCAAAAAATCTTTAAAGTCAAGCATAGGCAAGTGTTGGATCAGATGAAGCTTTTATAGATAGAATTGTAGTAAAGGCTTTGATAAAAACACTTCTTGTTTGTCAATTAAGAGAATATCCTCGTTCAACATGTTCAGAAACGAGTTTTGAGGAGCTTTGTATCCTTAAAAACAGCTTTGGCACATTTACAAATTTGCGCTATTGTGTACAAGCTATTTTGCAATGGTTAAACTGTCCGATGTCTATAACATGTATAGGTGCCATTAAAAATATACCATTTGTCAGAAGTGGGATTCGAACCCACGCCTGGAGAACCAGACTGCGACCTGAACGCAGCGCCTTAGACCACTCGGCCATCCTGACAAGACATCGTAAGTGTCACTAATTTGTCACTTTATATCTCAGCACCCCCCAAAAAATCTTTAAAGTCAAGCATAGGCAAGAGTTGGATCGGATGAAGCTTTTATAGATAGAATTGTAGTAATGGCTTTGATAAAAACACTTCTTGTTTGTCAATTAAGAGAATATCCTCGTTCAACATGTTCAGAAACGAGTTTTGAGGAGCTTTGTATCCTTAAAAACAGCTTTGGCACATTTACAAATTTGCGCTATTGTGTACAAGCTATTTTGCAATGGTTAAACTGTCCGATGTCTATAACATGTATAGGTGCCATTAAAAATATACCATTTGTCAGAAGTGGGATTCGAACCCACGCCTGGAGAACCAGACTGCGACCTGAACGCAGCGCCTTAGACCACTCGGCCATCCTGACAAGACATCGTAAGTGTCACTAATTTGTCACTTTATATCTCAGCATCCCCCAAAAAATCTTTAAAGTCAAGCATAGGCAAGTGTTGGATCAGATGAAGCTTTTATAGATAGAATTGTAGTAAAGGCTTTGATAAAAACACTTCTTGTTTGTCAATTAAGAGAATATCCTCGTTCAACATGTTCAGAAACGAGTTTTGAGGAGCTTTGTATCCTTAAAAACAGCTTTGGCACATTTACAAATTTGCGCTATTGTGTACAAGCTATTTTGCAATGGTTAAACTGTCCGATGTCTATAACATGTATAGGTGCCATTAAAAATATACCATTTGTCAGAAGTGGGATTCGAACCCACGCCTGGAGAACCAGACTGCGACCTGAACGCAGCGCCTTAGACCACTCGGCCATCCTGACAAGACATCGTAAGTGTCACTAATTTGTCACTTTATATCTCAGCATCCCCCAACAAATCTTTAAAGTCAAGCATAGGCAAGTGTTGGATCAGATGAAGCTTTTATAGATAGAATTGTAGTAATGGCTTTGATAAAAACACTTCTTGTTTGTCAATTAAGAGAATATCCTCGTTCAACATGTTCAGAAACGAGTTTTGAGGAGCTTTGTATCCTTAAAAACAGCTTTGGCACATTTACAAATTTGCGCTATTGTGTACAAGCTATTTTGCAATGGTTAAACTGTCCGATGTCTATAACATGTATAGGTGCCATTAAAAATATACCATTTGTCAGAAGTGGGATTCGAACCCACGCCTGGAGAACCAGACTGCGACCTGAACGCAGCGCCTTAGACCACTCGGCCATCCTGACAAGACATCGTAAGTGTCACTAATTTGTCACTTTATATCTCAGCATCCCCCAAAAAATCTTTAAAGTCAAGCATAGGCAAGTGTTGGATCAGATGAAGCTTTTATAGATAGAATTGTAGTAATGGCTTTGATAAAAACACTTCTTGTTTGTCAATTAAGAGAATATCCTCGTTCAACATGTTCAGAAACGAGTTTTGAGGAGCTTTGTATCCTTAAAAACAGCTTTGGCACATTTACAAATTTGCGCTATTGTGTACAAGCTATTTTGCAATGGTTAAACTGTCCGATGTCTATAACATGTATAGGTGCCATTAAAAATATACCATTTGTCAGAAGTGGGATTCGAACCCACGCCTGGAGAACCAGACTGCGACCTGAACGCAGCGCCTTAGACCACTCGGCCATCCTGACAAGACATCGTAAGTGTCACTAATTTGTCACTTTATATCTCAGCATCCCCCAAAAAATCTTTAAAGTCAAGCATAGGCAAGTGTTGGATCAGATGAAGCTTTTATAGATAGAATTGTAGTAATGGCTTTGATAAAAACACTTCTTGTTTGTCAATTAAGAGAATATCCTCGTTCAACATGTTCAGAAACGAGTTTTGAGGAGCTTTGTATCCTTAAAAACAGCTTTGGCACATTTACAAATTTGCGCTATTGTGTACAAGCTATTTTGCAATGGTTAAACTGTCCGATGTCTATAACATGTATAGGTGCCATTAAAAATATACCATTTGTCAGAAGTGGGATTCGAACCCACGCCTGGAGAACCAGACTGCGACCTGAACGCAGCGCCTTAGACCACTCGGCCATCCTGACAAGACATCGTAAGTGTCACTAATTTGTCACTTTATATCTCAGCATCCCCCAAAAAATCTTTAAAGTCAAGCATAGGCAAGTGTTGGATCAGATGAAGCTTTTATAGATAGAATTGTAGTAAAGGCTTTGATAAAAACACTTCTTGTTTGTCAATTAAGAGAATATCCTCGTTCAACATGTTCAGAAACGAGTTTTGAGGAGCTTTGTATCCTTAAAAACAGCTTTGGCACATTTACAAATTTGCGCTATTGTGTACAAGCTATTTTGCAATGGTTAAACTGTCCGATGTCTATAACATGTATAGGTGCCATTAAAAATATACCATTTGTCAGAAGTGGGATTCGAACCCACGCCTGGAGAACCAGACTGCGACCTGAACGCAGCGCCTTAGACCACTCGGCCATCCTGACAAGACATCGTAAGTGTCACTAATTTGTCACTTTATATCTCAGCACCCCCCAAAAAATCTTTAAAGTCAAGCATAGGCAAGAGTTGGATCGGATGAAGCTTTTATAGATAGAATTGTAGTAATGGCTTTGATAAAAACACTTCTTGTTTGTCAATTAAGAGAATATCCTCGTTCAACATGTTCAGAAACGAGTTTTGAGGAGCTTTGTATCCTTAAAAACAGCTTTGGCACATTTACAAATTTGCGCTATTGTGTACAAGCTATTTTGCAATGGTTAAACTGTCCGATGTCTATAACATGTATAGGTGCCATTAAAAATATACCATTTGTCAGAAGTGGGATTCGAACCCACGCCTGGAGAACCAGACTGCGACCTGAACGCAGCGCCTTAGACCACTCGGCCATCCTGACAAGACATCGTAAGTGTCACTAATTTGTCACTTTATATCTCAGCATCCCCCAAAAAATCTTTAAAGTCAAGCATAGGCAAGTGTTGGATCAGATGAAGCTTTTATAGATAGAATTGTAGTAAAGGCTTTGATAAAAACACTTCTTGTTTGTCAATTAAGAGAATATCCTCGTTCAACATGTTCAGAAACGAGTTTTGAGGAGCTTTGTATCCTTAAAAACAGCTTTGGCACATTTACAAATTTGCGCTATTGTGTACAAGCTATTTTGCAATGGTTAAACTGTCCGATGTCTATAACATGTATAGGTGCCATTAAAAATATACCATTTGTCAGAAGTGGGATTCGAACCCACGCCTGGAGAACCAGACTGCGACCTGAACGCAGCGCCTTAGACCACTCGGCCATCCTGACAAGACATCGTAAGTGTCACTAATTTGTCACTTTATATCTCAGCACCCCCCAAAAAATCTTTAAAGTCAAGCATAGGCAAGAGTTGGATCGGATGAAGCTTTTATAGATAGAATTGTAGTAATGGCTTTGATAAAAACACTTCTTGTTTGTCAATTAAGAGAATATCCTCGTTCAACATGTTCAGAAACGAGTTTTGAGGAGCTTTGTATCCTTAAAAACAGCTTTGGCACATTTACAAATTTGCGCTATTGTGTACAAGCTATTTTGCAATGGTTAAACTGTCCGATGTCTATAACATGTATAGGTGCCATTAAAAATATACCATTTGTTAGAAGTGGGATTCGAACCCACGCCTGGAGAACCAGACTGCGACCTGAACGCAGCGCCTTAGACCACTCGGCCATCCTGACAAGACATCGTAAGTGTCACTAATTTGTCACTTTATATCTCAGCATCCCCCAACAAATCTTTAAAGTCAAGCATAGGCAAGTGTTGGATCAGATGAAGCTTTTATAGATAGAATTGTAGTAATGGCTTTGATAAAAACACTTCTTGTTTGTCAATTAAGAGAATATCCTCGTTCAACATGTTCAGAAACGAGTTTTGAGGAGCTTTGTATCCTTAAAAACAGCTTTGGCACATTTACAAATTTGCGCTATTGTGTACAAGCTATTTTGCAATGGTTAAACTGTCCGATGTCTATAACATGTATAGGTGCCATTAAAAATATACCATTTGTCAGAAGTGGGATTCGAACCCACGCCTGGAGAACCAGACTGCGACCTGAACGCAGCGCCTTAGACCACTCGGCCATCCTGACAAGACATCGTAAGTGTCACTAATTTGTCACTTTATATCTCAGCACCCCCCAAAAAATCTTTAAAGTCAAGCATAGGCAAGAGTTGGATCGGATGAAGCTTTTATAGATAGAATTGTAGTAATGGCTTTGATAAAAACACTTCTTGTTTGTCAATTAAGAGAATATCCTCGTTCAACATGTTCAGAAACGAGTTTTGAGGAGCTTTGTATCCTTAAAAACAGCTTTGGCACATTTACAAATTTGCGCTATTGTGTACAAGCTATTTTGCAATGGTTAAACTGTCCGATGTCTATAACATGTATAGGTGCCATTAAAAATATACCATTTGTTAGAAGTGGGATTCGAACCCACGCCTGGAGAACCAGACTGCGACCTGAACGCAGCGCCTTAGACCACTCGGCCATCCTGACAAGACATCGTAAGTGTCACTAATTTGTCACTTTATATCTCAGCATCCCCCAACAAATCTTTAAAGTCAAGCATAGGCAAGTGTTGGATCAGATGAAGCTTTTATAGATAGAATTGTAGTAATGGCTTTGATAAAAACACTTCTTGTTTGTCAATTAAGAGAATATCCTCGTTCAACATGTTCAGAAACGAGTTTTGAGGAGCTTTGTATCCTTAAAAACAGCTTTGGCACATTTACAAATTTGCGCTATTGTGTACAAGCTATTTTGCAATGGTTAAACTGTCCGATGTCTATAACATGTATAGGTGCCATTAAAAATATACCATTTGTCAGAAGTGGGATTCGAACCCACGCCTGGAGAACCAGACTGCGACCTGAACGCAGCGCCTTAGACCACTCGGCCATCCTGACAAGACATCGTAAGTGTCACTAATTTGTCACTTTATATCTCAGCATCCCCCAAAAAATCTTTAAAGTCAAGCATAGGCAAGTGTTGGATCAGATGAAGCTTTTATAGATAGAATTGTAGTAATGGCTTTGATAAAAACACTTCTTGTTTGTCAATTAAGAGAATATCCTCGTTCAACATGTTCAGAAACGAGTTTTGAGGAGCTTTGTATCCTTAAAAACAGCTTTGGCACATTTACAAATTTGCGCTATTGTGTACAAGCTATTTTGCAATGGTTAAACTGTCCGATGTCTATAACATGTATAGGTGCCATTAAAAATATACCATTTGTCAGAAGTGGGATTCGAACCCACGCCTGGAGAACCAGACTGCGACCTGAACGCAGCGCCTTAGACCACTCGGCCATCCTGACAAGACATCGTAAGTGTCACTAATTTGTCACTTTATATCTCAGCATCCCCCAAAAAATCTTTAAAGTCAAGCATAGGCAAGTGTTGGATCAGATGAAGCTTTTATAGATAGAATTGTAGTAATGGCTTTGATAAAAACACTTCTTGTTTGTCAATTAAGAGAATATCCTCGTTCAACATGTTCAGAAACGAGTTTTGAGGAGCTTTGTATCCTTAAAAACAGCTTTGGCACATTTACAAATTTGCGCTATTGTGTACAAGCTATTTTGCAATGGTTAAACTGTCCGATGTCTATAACATGTATAGGTGCCATTAAAAATATACCATTTGTCAGAAGTGGGATTCGAACCCACGCCTGGAGAACCAGACTGCGACCTGAACGCAGCGCCTTAGACCACTCGGCCATCCTGACAAGACATCGTAAGTGTCACTAATTTGTCACTTTATATCTCAGCATCCCCCAAAAAATCTTTAAAGTCAAGCATAGGCAAGTGTTGGATCAGATGAAGCTTTTATAGATAGAATTGTAGTAAAGGCTTTGATAAAAACACTTCTTGTTTGTCAATTAAGAGAATATCCTCGTTCAACATGTTCAGAAACGAGTTTTGAGGAGCTTTGTATCCTTAAAAACAGCTTTGGCACATTTACAAATTTGCGCTATTGTGTACAAGCTATTTTGCAATGGTTAAACTGTCCGATGTCTATAACATGTATAGGTGCCATTAAAAATATACCATTTGTCAGAAGTGGGATTCGAACCCACGCCTGGAGAACCAGACTGCGACCTGAACGCAGCGCCTTAGACCACTCGGCCATCCTGACAAGACATCGTAAGTGTCACTAATTTGTCACTTTATATCTCAGCACCCCCCAAAAAATCTTTAAAGTCAAGCATAGGCAAGAGTTGGATCGGATGAAGCTTTTATAGATAGAATTGTAGTAATGGCTTTGATAAAAACACTTCTTGTTTGTCAATTAAGAGAATATCCTCGTTCAACATGTTCAGAAACGAGTTTTGAGGAGCTTTGTATCCTTAAAAACAGCTTTGGCACATTTACAAATTTGCGCTATTGTGTACAAGCTATTTTGCAATGGTTAAACTGTCCGATGTCTATAACATGTATAGGTGCCATTAAAAATATACCATTTGTTAGAAGTGGGATTCGAACCCACGCCTGGAGAACCAGACTGCGACCTGAACGCAGCGCCTTAGACCACTCGGCCATCCTGACAAGACATCGTAAGTGTCACTAATTTGTCACTTTATATCTCAGCATCCCCCAACAAATCTTTAAAGTCAAGCATAGGCAAGTGTTGGATCAGATGAAGCTTTTATAGATAGAATTGTAGTAATGGCTTTGATAAAAACACTTCTTGTTTGTCAATTAAGAGAATATCCTCGTTCAACATGTTCAGAAACGAGTTTTGAGGAGCTTTGTATCCTTAAAAACAGCTTTGGCACATTTACAAATTTGCGCTATTGTGTACAAGCTATTTTGCAATGGTTAAACTGTCCGATGTCTATAACATGTATAGGTGCCATTAAAAATATACCATTTGTCAGAAGTGGGATTCGAACCCACGCCTGGAGAACCAGACTGCGACCTGAACGCAGCGCCTTAGACCACTCGGCCATCCTGACAAGACATCGTAAGTGTCACTAATTTGTCACTTTATATCTCAGCATCCCCCAAAAAATCTTTAAAGTCAAGCATAGGCAAGTGTTGGATCAGATGAAGCTTTTATAGATAGAATTGTAGTAATGGCTTTGATAAAAACACTTCTTGTTTGTCAATTAAGAGAATATCCTCGTTCAACATGTTCAGAAACGAGTTTTGAGGAGCTTTGTATCCTTAAAAACAGCTTTGGCACATTTACAAATTTGCGCTATTGTGTACAAGCTATTTTGCAATGGTTAAACTGTCCGATGTCTATAACATGTATAGGTGCCATTAAAAATATACCATTTGTCAGAAGTGGGATTCGAACCCACGCCTGGAGAACCAGACTGCGACCTGAACGCAGCGCCTTAGACCACTCGGCCATCCTGACAAGACATCGTAAGTGTCACTAATTTGTCACTTTATATCTCAGCATCCCCCAACAAATCTTTAAAGTCAAGCATAGGCAAGTGTTGGATCAGATGAAGCTTTTATAGATAGAATTGTAGTAATGGCTTTGATAAAAACACTTCTTGTTTGTCAATTAAGAGAATATCCTCGTTCAACATGTTCAGAAACGAGTTTTGAGGAGCTTTGTATCCTTAAAAACAGCTTTGGCACATTTACAAATTTGCGCTATTGTGTACAAGCTATTTTGCAATGGTTAAACTGTCCGATGTCTATAACATGTATAGGTGCCATTAAAAATATACCATTTGTCAGAAGTGGGATTCGAACCCACGCCTGGAGAACCAGACTGCGACCTGAACGCAGCGCCTTAGACCACTCGGCCATCCTGACAAGACATCGTAAGTGTCACTAATTTGTCACTTTATATCTCAGCATCCCCCAACAAATCTTTAAAGTCAAGCATAGGCAAGTGTTGGATCAGATGAAGCTTTTATAGATAGAATTGTAGTAATGGCTTTGATAAAAACACTTCTTGTTTGTCAATTAAGAGAATATCCTCGTTCAACATGTTCAGAAACGAGTTTTGAGGAGCTTTGTATCCTTAAAAACAGCTTTGGCACATTTACAAATTTGCGCTATTGTGTACAAGCTATTTTGCAATGGTTAAACTGTCCGATGTCTATAACATGTATAGGTGCCATTAAAAATATACCATTTGTCAGAAGTGGGATTCGAACCCACGCCTGGAGAACCAGACTGTGGAGAACCAGACTGCGACCTGAACGCAGCGCCTTAGACCACTCGGCCATCCTGACAAGACATCGTAAGTGTCACTAATTTGTCACTTTATATCTCAGCATCCCCCAAAAAATCTTTAAAGTCAAGCATAGGCAAGTGTTGGATCAGATGAAGCTTTTATAGATAGAATTGTAGTAATGGCTTTGATAAAAACACTTCTTGTTTGTCAATTAAGAGAATATCCTCGTTCAACATGTTCAGAAACGAGTTTTGAGGAGCTTTGTATCCTTAAAAACAGCTTTGGCACATTTACAAATTTGCGCTATTGTGTACAAGCTATTTTGCAATGGTTAAACTGTCCGATGTCTATAACATGTATAGGTGCCATTAAAAATATACCATTTGTCAGAAGTGGGATTCGAACCCACGCCTGGAGAACCAGACTGCGACCTGAACGCAGCGCCTTAGACCACTCGGCCATCCTGACAAGACATCGTAAGTGTCACTAATTTGTCACTTTATATCTCAGCATCCCCCAAAAAATCTTTAAAGTCAAGCATAGGCAAGTGTTGGATCAGATGAAGCTTTTATAGATAGAATTGTAGTAATGGCTTTGATAAAAACACTTCTTGTTTGTCAATTAAGAGAATATCCTCGTTCAACATGTTCAGAAACGAGTTTTGAGGAGCTTTGTATCCTTAAAAACAGCTTTGGCACATTTACAAATTTGCGCTATTGTGTACAAGCTATTTTGCAATGGTTAAACTGTCCGATGTCTATAACATGTATAGGTGCCATTAAAAATATACCATTTGTCAGAAGTGGGATTCGAACCCTCGCCTGGAGAACCAGACTGCGACCTGAACGCAGCGCCTTAGACCACTCGGCCATCCTGACAAGACATCGTAAGTGTCACTAATTTGTCACTTTATATCTCAGCATCCCCCAAAAAATCTTTAAAGTCAAGCATAGGCAAGTGTTGGATCAGATGAAGCTTTTATAGATAGAATTGTAGTAATGGCTTTGATAAAAACACTTAAATTCTTGTTTGTCAATTAAGAGAATATCCTCGTTCAACATGTTCAGAAACGAGTTTTGAGGAGCTTTGTATCCTTAAAAACAGCTTTGGCACATTTACAAATTTGCGCTATTGTGTACAAGCTATTTTGCAATGGTTAAACTGTCCGATGTCTATAACATGTATAGGTGCCATTAAAAATATACCATTTGTTAGAAGTGGGATTCGAACCCACGCCTGGAGAACCAGACTGCGACCTGAACGCAGCGCCTTAGACCACTCGGCCATCCTGACAAGACATCGTAAGTGTCACTAATTTGTCACTTTATATCTCAGCATCCCCCAAAAAATCTTTAAAGTCAAGCATAGGCAAGTGTTGGATCAGATGAAGCTTTTATAGATAGAATTGTAGTAATGGCTTTGATAAAAACACTTAAATTCTTGTTTGTCAATTAAGAGAATATCCTCGTTCAACATGTTCAGAAACGAGTTTTGAGGAGCTTTGTATCCTTAAAAACAGCTTTGGCACATTTACAAATTTGCGCTATTGTGTACAAGCTATTTTGCAATGGTTAAACTGTCCGATGTCTATAACATGTATAGGTGCCATTAAAAATATACCATTTGTTAGAAGTGGGATTCGAACCCACGCCTGGAGAACCAGACTGCGACCTGAACGCAGCGCCTTAGACCACTCGGCCATCCTGACAAGACATCGTAAGTGTCACTAATTTGTCACTTTATATCTCAGCATCCCCCAAAAAATCTTTAAAGTCAAGCATAGGCAAGTGTTGGATCAGATGAAGCTTTTATAGATAGAATTGTAGTAATGGCTTTGATAAAAACACTTCTTGTTTGTCAATTAAGAGAATATCCTCGTTCAACATGTTCAGAAACGAGTTTTGAGGAGCTTTGTATCCTTAAAAACAGCTTTGGCACATTTACAAATTTGCGCTATTGTGTACAAGCTATTTTGCAATGGTTAAACTGTCCGATGTCTATAACATGTATAGGTGCCATTAAAAATATACCATTTGTCAGAAGTGGGATTCGAACCCACGCCTGGAGAACCAGACTGCGACCTGAACGCAGCGCCTTAGACCACTCGGCCATCCTGACAAGACATCGTAAGTGTCACTAATTTGTCACTTTATATCTCAGCATCCCCCAAAAAATCTTTAAAGTCAAGCATAGGCAAGTGTTGGATCAGATGAAGCTTTTATAGATAGAATTGTAGTAATGGCTTTGATAAAAACACTTCTTGTTTGTCAATTAAGAGAATATCCTCGTTCAACATGTTCAGAAACGAGTTTTGAGGAGCTTTGTATCCTTAAAAACAGCTTTGGCACATTTACAAATTTGCGCTATTGTGTACAAGCTATTTTGCAATGGTTAAACTGTCCGATGTCTATAACATGTATAGGTGCCATTAAAAATATACCATTTGTCAGAAGTGGGATTCGAACCCACGCCTGGAGAACCAGACTGCGACCTGAACGCAGCGCCTTAGACCACTCGGCCATCCTGACAAGACATCGTAAGTGTCACTAATTTGTCACTTTATATCTCAGCATCCCCCAAAAAATCTTTAAAGTCAAGCATAGGCAAGTGTTGGATCAGATGAAGCTTTTATAGATAGAATTGTAGTAATGGCTTTGATAAAAACACTTCTTGTTTGTCAATTAAGAGAATATCCTCGTTCAACATGTTCAGAAACGAGTTTTGAGGAGCTTTGTATCCTTAAAAACAGCTTTGGCACATTTACAAATTTGCGCTATTGTGTACAAGCTATTTTGCAATGGTTAAACTGTCCGATGTCTATAACATGTATAGGTGCCATTAAAAATATACCATTTGTCAGAAGTGGGATTCGAACCCACGCCTGGAGAACCAGACTGCGACCTGAACGCAGCGCCTTAGACCACTCGGCCATCCTGACAAGACATCGTAAGTGTCACTAATTTGTCACTTTATATCTCAGCATCCCCCAAAAAATCTTTAAAGTCAAGCATAGGCAAGTGTTGGATCAGATGAAGCTTTTATAGATAGAATTGTAGTAATGGCTTTGATAAAAACACTTCTTGTTTGTCAATTAAGAGAATATCCTCGTTCAACATGTTCAGAAACGAGTTTTGAGGAGCTTTGTATCCTTAAAAACAGCTTTGGCACATTTACAAATTTGCGCTATTGTGTACAAGCTATTTTGCAATGGTTAAACTGTCCGATGTCTATAACATGTATAGGTGCCATTAAAAATATACCATTTGTCAGAAGTGGGATTCGAACCCACGCCTGGAGAACCAGACTGCGACCTGAACGCAGCGCCTTAGACCACTCGGCCATCCTGACAAGACATCGTAAGTGTCACTAATTTGTCACTTTATATCTCAGCATCCCCCAAAAAATCTTTAAAGTCAAGCATAGGCAAGTGTTGGATCAGATGAAGCTTTTATAGATAGAATTGTAGTAATGGCTTTGATAAAAACACTTCTTGTTTGTCAATTAAGAGAATATCCTCGTTCAACATGTTCAGAAACGAGTTTTGAGGAGCTTTGTATCCTTAAAAACAGCTTTGGCACATTTACAAATTTGCGCTATTGTGTACAAGCTATTTTGCAATGGTTAAACTGTCCGATGTCTATAACATGTATAGGTGCCATTAAAAATATACCATTTGTCAGAAGTGGGATTCGAACCCTCGCCTGGAGAACCAGACTGCGACCTGAACGCAGCGCCTTAGACCACTCGGCCATCCTGACAAGACATCGTAAGTGTCACTAATTTGTCACTTTATATCTCAGCATCCCCCAAAAAATCTTTAAAGTCAAGCATAGGCAAGTGTTGGATCAGATGAAGCTTTTATAGATAGAATTGTAGTAATGGCTTTGATAAAAACACTTAAATTCTTGTTTGTCAATTAAGAGAATATCCTCGTTCAACATGTTCAGAAACGAGTTTTGAGGAGCTTTGTATCCTTAAAAACAGCTTTGGCACATTTACAAATTTGCGCTATTGTGTACAAGCTATTTTGCAATGGTTAAACTGTCCGATGTCTATAACATGTATAGGTGCCATTAAAAATATACCATTTGTCAGAAGTGGGATTCGAACCCACGCCTGGAGAACCAGACTGCGACCTGAACGCAGCGCCTTAGACCACTCGGCCATCCTGACAAGACATCGTAAGTGTCACTAATTTGTCACTTTATATCTCAGCATCCCCCAAAAAATCTTTAAAGTCAAGCATAGGCAAGTGTTGGATCAGATGAAGCTTTTATAGATAGAATTGTAGTAATGGCTTTGATAAAAACACTTCTTGTTTGTCAATTAAGAGAATATCCTCGTTCAACATGTTCAGAAACGAGTTTTGAGGAGCTTTGTATCCTTAAAAACAGCTTTGGCACATTTACAAATTTGCGCTATTGTGTACAAGCTATTTTGCAATGGTTAAACTGTCCGATGTCTATAACATGTATAGGTGCCATTAAAAATATACCATTTGTCAGAAGTGGGATTCGAACCCACGCCTGGAGAACCAGACTGCGACCTGAACGCAGCGCCTTAGACCACTCGGCCATCCTGACAAGACATCGTAAGTGTCACTAATTTGTCACTTTATATCTCAGCATCCCCCAAAAAATCTTTAAAGTCAAGCATAGGCAAGTGTTGGATCAGATGAAGCTTTTATAGATAGAATTGTAGTAATGGCTTTGATAAAAACACTTAAATTCTTGTTTGTCAATTAAGAGAATATCCTCGTTCAACATGTTCAGAAACGAGTTTTGAGGAGCTTTGTATCCTTAAAAACAGCTTTGGCACATTTACAAATTTGCGCTATTGTGTACAAGCTATTTTGCAATGGTTAAACTGTCCGATGTCTATAACATGTATAGGTGCCATTAAAAATATTGGGATTCGAACCCACGCCTGGAGAACCAGACTGCGACCTGAACGCAGCGCCTTAGACCACTCGGCCATCCTGACAAGACATCGTAAGTGTCACTAATTTGTCACTTTATATCTCAGCATCCCCCAAAAAATCTTTAAAGTCAAGCATAGGCAAGTGTTGGATCAGATGAAGCTTTTATAGATAGAATTGTAGTAATGGCTTTGATAAAAACACTTCTTGTTTGTCAATTAAGAGAATATCCTCGTTCAACATGTTCAGAAACGAGTTTTGAGGAGCTTTGTATCCTTAAAAACAGCTTTGGCACATTTACAAATTTGCGCTATTGTGTACAAGCTATTTTGCAATGGTTAAACTGTCCGATGTCTATAACATGTATAGGTGCCATTAAAAATATACCATTTGTCAGAAGTGGGATTCGAACCCACGCCTGGAGAACCAGACTGCGACCTGAACGCAGCGCCTTTGACCACTCGGCCATCCTGACAAGACATCGTAAGTGTCACTTATTTGTCACTTTATATCTCAGCATCCCCCAAAAAATCTTTAAAGTCAAGCATAGGCAAGTGTTGGATCAGATGAAGCTTTTATAGATAGAATTGTAGTAATGGCTTTGATAAAAACACTTCTTGTTTGTCAATTAAGAGAATATCCTCGTTCAACATGTTCAGAAACGAGTTTTGAGGAGCTTTGTATCCTTAAAAACAGCTTTGGCACATTTACAAATTTGCGCTATTGTGTACAAGCTATTTTGCAATGGTTAAACTGTCCGATGTCTATAACATGTATAGGTGCCATTAAAAATATACCATTTGTCAGAAGTGGGATTCGAACCCACGCCTGGAGAACCAGACTGCGACCTGAACGCAGCGCCTTAGACCACTCGGCCATCCTGACAAGACATCGTACGTGTCACTAATTTGTCACTTTATATCTCAGCACCCCCCAAAAAATCTTTAAAGTCAAGCATAGGCAAGTGTTGGATCAGATGAAGCTTTTATAGATAGAATTGTAGTAATGGCTTTGATAAAAACACTTCTTGTTTGTCAATTAAGAGAATATCCTCGTTCAACATGTTCAGAAACGAGTTTTGAGGAGCTTTGTATCCTTAAAAACAGCTTTGGCACATTTACAAATTTGCGCTATTGTGTACAAGCTATTTTGCAATGGTTAAACTGTCCGATGTCTATAACATGTATAGGTGCCATTAAAAATTTACCATTTTTCAGAAGTGGGATTCGAACCCACGCCTGGAGAACCAGACTGCGACCTGAACGCAGCGCCTTAGACCACTCGGCCATCCTGACAAGACATCGTAAGTGTCACTAATTTGTCACTTTATATCTCAGCATCCCCCAAAAAATCTTTAAAGTCAAGCATAGGCAAGTGTTGGATCAGATGAAGCTTTTATAGATAGAATTGTAGTAATGGCTTTGATAAAAACACTTCTTGTTTGTCAATTAAGAGAATATCCTCGTTCAACATGTTCAGAAACGAGTTTTGAGGAGCTTTGTATCCTTAAAAACAGCTTTGGCACATTTACAAATTTGCGCTATTGTGTACAAGCTATTTTGCAATGGTTAAACTGTCCGATGTCTATAACATGTATAGGTGCCATTAAAAATATACCATTTGTCAGAAGTGGGATTCGAACCCACGCCTGGAGAACCAGACTGCGACCTGAACGCAGCGCCTTAGACCACTCGGCCATCCTGACAAGACATCGTAAGTGTCACTAATTTGTCACTTTATATCTCAGCATCCCCCAAAAAATCTTTAAAGTCAAGCATAGGCAAGTGTTGGATCAGATGAAGCTTTTATAGATAGAATTGTAGTAATGGCTTTGATAAAAACACTTAAATTCTT
>NW_027468056.1:0-67952 GCF_965363235.1 Mytilus galloprovincialis
AGATTAAATTTCAGATATATCATGATATACTGAAATATGACCATTATAGGTACAAAAAGCGTGTTATTTGTAAATTATTTTATAGACATGCATTGCGCCTTTTGTGTTTTTTTCATAAAGTACTGCATATTTTCTTTATCTTATTTCACAGTTATGTTGAGGAAGTTAAACCATTTTGACAGACATATTTTTTGTTCGGATTTGTTCCGCGTTTTGAAAATTAAGCGATTTTTTAAAAGATTCTGAACTAGAATTTACATTAAATGTCTTTCACGATCCGTTACCAGAGCTTTCGCGATCGTCTCTCAATACTTGACTGCCGTTAGATATTCTTTCACGATCATTTCTCTCGTTAAACCGAATGACACCCGTGTATATGGTCTCGACCTCATTACGGCTGAACTATCTAAATCAGTAATGATTTGTAGTTCCTCTGGAAAATGCAACGAAATTTGTTTGACTTTGCACGGGCGTAAATACGAACAGAGAAGTTAAAATAGTATATCCATTCCTTCGCAGCGGAGGGGGAACGTAAATTCTAGATAACCCTTTCAATTAGTGTAAAAATCAATCCGTCATCACTCTTTCAAAAAGACACCGTATGTATGTGCTATAGTCAAATTTGTGTCTTCGGCATTCACTGTAATTTTGCATTTACTATTTTAGCAGTAAAACTAATTTTGTGGATTGACGTCATGGAAAGTTATCTCATGCAAAGATTTAACTCTTATTTGACCTGCTATTTGTTTTTGAAAAATATCATACTGATACAAGTCAACACGAGTTTACATAGCAAACTTTGAGATCATAAGAAACGGTATTTGGTCCGAGAACACAATTAATTCGTAGTGCATTTCTTTTAGAACATAAATGAAAATTAAAAAATTCCCACCTGCGCTTTCTCAATGAAATTTTTACAGTGTGTTGTACTACTTTTGGGACAAATTATATCAAAATTATAGAAAACTTCATCGCCTCTAACTCAAAATATGGACAATTTTGTGTTTAGGGTGTCTTGAAATCTTTTGACAGCTTCCGAAGTGCTAATTTTTAACCTTTTTCAGCTGGACCAAATCACTACTTTTCTGTAAAATTCTGGACCCAAATTTTTTTACAGTGTAATTTCACCCCCCTACTTACAATTTGAGGCATTAAACATGGAGAAATAAATTTGGAAGAGGTATAAAAATTATTGGCAAGTAACCCACTGTTAACACTAGGGACTATATTCGTGAACAACGAAAATCAAGGGACGACAATTGTGGTCTCGGACCTAATAGGATAGAAAGAGTTGACAAATCTTAAAAAAACTTGGTATGACCAAAGCTTAATAAATTATAACACTACTTGCAAAGTTTCGTAACAATAGGATATATATTATAGACAATATGTTAAATTCTATACTCATCTTTGCGTGTTAAATTTTGACGTTAAAATTGAATAATTTCAACTATCAACATTTTGGGCTTTGAAAATTAAAATATTGCAAAAAAATACTTTTTAAATGCCCTAATATATCATTTATTATGTACTAAAAGCAATAGAGTACTCATTTGATTTATCAGAGTTAGCATAATTATTCAAAAGTCAAATTTATATCAGCCTGGGCCTAAAAATTGAGGTTTTTCAATGAAAGGGGGCCTTACATGAAGATGTAATATTTTCCAGCAATTTTAAATTTGTGAAGCTTTTTGGTTATAAATAATCCTTACATATGTATTGAATGTACTTTAAATGGAAAGAAAAGTCACAAATAACATATCATATTAGTTTAAAAGGGTCTTAAGCCAAGTAAGACTGGAAAAAAATAAGGGTCAATTTAGGCCGTGCCACATATTTACATTAAAAAATGCATATTGAGGCTATAAGAAATAAAAAATTGTGTCTTTTTTATCATTTCTATACTCATGTGATATGATACAACAAATCTGAGCACAAAAAGGCTCTTGCAATTAACTTTTCTTACAGACAGTATGGTCTGATACAAAGATTTTTGCCTTTTTAATGAAAAACTTGATTGTAATTTTAGTCTCAACAGGCTTATATTTAAACCACTTGCTATCCTACAGAAGAAAAGAAAGATATTATGTGAGATGGAACAGGTACAATAGACATTGTAAAGTGCTTTTGATACAAATTTAGTGAGGTCTTTATTGTGGACTTCAAATTTTATGTACCAAGAACCCCACTTTTGACTTCATCCAAACAGGGCGTTAGACAAGGGTCATTTATACAACACATTTTGTACATATTGTCTGAGATAATCTTCTTTTCTGTAGATTCTGAGTTCAAAAACAAGTAAAAGAACTAGATAAAGGCATAGAAACACAAGTATTGACACATGAAAGCCTGTCAGATAGAAAGTCAGGATGCCATGTATGCATCAGTATTGAAAAAGCCTTGAAATGCCTATTTTGACCATAAAATGCCAAAATTGGTCATTTTTGCAGATATTCTATTAAATAAAAGTTTAAATCCTTTAGTTTCATGCTATTTGACAAATTGACACCACCAAATCATTTAGGGAAGATGCCAAAGTACAGATTCTATATTTACAGACTTCACCTCTTAGGTCCGAGAACACAATTAATTCGTAGTGCATTTCTTTTAGAACATAAATGAAAATTAAAAAATTCCCACCTGCGCTTTCTCAATGAAATTTTTACAGTGTGTTGTACTACTTTTGGGACAAATTATATCAAAATTATAGAAAACTTCATCGCCTCTAACTCAAAATATGGACAATTTTGTGTTTAGGGTGTCTTGAAATCTTTTGACAGCTTCCGAAGTGCTAATTTTTAACCTTTTTCAGCTGGACCAAATCACTACTTTTCTGTAAAATTCTGGACCCAAATTTTTTTACAGTGTAATTTCACCCCCCTACTTACAATTTGAGGCATTAAACATGGAGAAATAAATTTGGAAGAGGTATAAAAATTATTGGCAAGTAACCCACTGTTAACACTAGGGACTATATTCGTGAACAACGAAAATCAAGGGACGACAATTGTGGTCTCGGACCTAATAGGATAGAAAGAGTTGACAAATCTTAAAAAAACTTGGTATGACCAAAGCTTAATAAATTATAACACTACTTGCAAAGTTTCGTAACAATAGGATATATATTATAGACAATATGTTAAATTCTATACTCATCTTTGCGTGTTAAATTTTGACGTTAAAATTGAATAATTTCAACTATCAACATTTTGGGCTTTGAAAATTAAAATATTGCAAAAAAATACTTTTTAAATGCCCTAATATATCATTTATTATGTACTAAAAGCAATAGAGTACTCATTTGATTTATCAGAGTTAGCATAATTATTCAAAAGTCAAATTTATATCAGCCTGGGCCTAAAAATTGAGGTTTTTCAATGAAAGGGGGCCTTACATGAAGATGTAATATTTTCCAGCAATTTTAAATTTGTGAAGCTTTTTGGTTATAAATAATCCTTACATATGTATTGAATGTACTTTAAATGGAAAGAAAAGTCACAAATAACATATCATATTAGTTTAAAAGGGTCTTAAGCCAAGTAAGACTGGAAAAAAATAAGGGTCAATTTAGGCCGTGCCACATATTTACATTAAAAAATGCATATTGAGGCTATAAGAAATAAAAAATTGTGTCTTTTTTATCATTTCTATACTCATGTGATATGATACAACAAATCTGAGCACAAAAAGGCTCTTGCAATTAACTTTTCTTACAGACAGTATGGTCTGATACAAAGATTTTTGCCTTTTTAATGAAAAACTTGATTGTAATTTTAGTCTCAACAGGCTTATATTTAAACCACTTGCTATCCTACAGAAGAAAAGAAAGATATTATGTGAGATGGAACAGGTACAATAGACATTGTAAAGTGCTTTTGATACAAATTTAGTGAGGTCTTTATTGTGGACTTCAAATTTTATGTACCAAGAACCCCACTTTTGACTTCATCCAAACAGGGCGTTAGACAAGGGTCATTTATACAACACATTTTGTACATATTGTCTGAGATAATCTTCTTTTCTGTAGATTCTGAGTTCAAAAACAAGTAAAAGAACTAGATAAAGGCATAGAAACACAAGTATTGACACATGAAAGCCTGTCAGATAGAAAGTCAGGATGCCATGTATGCATCAGTATTGAAAAAGCCTTGAAATGCCTATTTTGACCATAAAATGCCAAAATTGGTCATTTTTGCAGATATTCTATTAAATAAAAGTTTAAATCCTTTAGTTTCATGCTATTTGACAAATTGACACCACCAAATCATTTAGGGAAGATGCCAAAGTACAGATTCTATATTTACAGACTTCACCTCTTAGGTCCGAGAACACAATTAATTCGTAGTGCATTTCTTTTAGAACATAAATGAAAATTAAAAAATTCCCACCTGCGCTTTCTCAATGAAATTTTTACAGTGTGTTGTACTACTTTTGGGACAAATTATATCAAAATTATAGAAAACTTCATCGCCTCTAACTCAAAATATGGACAATTTTGTGTTTAGGGTGTCTTGAAATCTTTTGACAGCTTCCGAAGTGCTAATTTTTAACCTTTTTCAGCTGGACCAAATCACTACTTTTCTGTAAAATTCTGGACCCAAATTTTTTTACAGTGTAATTTCACCCCCCTACTTACAATTTGAGGCATTAAACATGGAGAAATAAATTTGGAAGAGGTATAAAAATTATTGGCAAGTAACCCACTGTTAACACTAGGGACTATATTCGTGAACAACGAAAATCAAGGGACGACAATTGTGGTCTCGGACCTAATAGGATAGAAAGAGTTGACAAATCTTAAAAAAACTTGGTATGACCAAAGCTTAATAAATTATAACACTACTTGCAAAGTTTCGTAACAATAGGATATATATTATAGACAATATGTTAAATTCTATACTCATCTTTGCGTGTTAAATTTTGACGTTAAAATTGAATAATTTCAACTATCAACATTTTGGGCTTTGAAAATTAAAATATTGCAAAAAAATACTTTTTAAATGCCCTAATATATCATTTATTATGTACTAAAAGCAATAGAGTACTCATTTGATTTATCAGAGTTAGCATAATTATTCAAAAGTCAAATTTATATCAGCCTGGGCCTAAAAATTGAGGTTTTTCAATGAAAGGGGGCCTTACATGAAGATGTAATATTTTCCAGCAATTTTAAATTTGTGAAGCTTTTTGGTTATAAATAATCCTTACATATGTATTGAATGTACTTTAAATGGAAAGAAAAGTCACAAATAACATATCATATTAGTTTAAAAGGGTCTTAAGCCAAGTAAGACTGGAAAAAAATAAGGGTCAATTTAGGCCGTGCCACATATTTACATTAAAAAATGCATATTGAGGCTATAAGAAATAAAAAATTGTGTCTTTTTTATCATTTCTATACTCATGTGATATGATACAACAAATCTGAGCACAAAAAGGCTCTTGCAATTAACTTTTCTTACAGACAGTATGGTCTGATACAAAGATTTTTGCCTTTTTAATGAAAAACTTGATTGTAATTTTAGTCTCAACAGGCTTATATTTAAACCACTTGCTATCCTACAGAAGAAAAGAAAGATATTATGTGAGATGGAACAGGTACAATAGACATTGTAAAGTGCTTTTGATACAAATTTAGTGAGGTCTTTATTGTGGACTTCAAATTTTATGTACCAAGAACCCCACTTTTGACTTCATCCAAACAGGGCGTTAGACAAGGGTCATTTATACAACACATTTTGTACATATTGTCTGAGATAATCTTCTTTTCTGTAGATTCTGAGTTCAAAAACAAGTAAAAGAACTAGATAAAGGCATAGAAACACAAGTATTGACACATGAAAGCCTGTCAGATAGAAAGTCAGGATGCCATGTATGCATCAGTATTGAAAAAGCCTTGAAATGCCTATTTTGACCATAAAATGCCAAAATTGGTCATTTTTGCAGATATTCTATTAAATAAAAGTTTAAATCCTTTAGTTTCATGCTATTTGACAAATTGACACCACCAAATCATTTAGGGAAGATGCCAAAGTACAGATTCTATATTTACAGACTTCACCTCTTAGGTCCGAGAACACAATTAATTCGTAGTGCATTTCTTTTAGAACATAAATGAAAATTAAAAAATTCCCACCTGCGCTTTCTCAATGAAATTTTTACAGTGTGTTGTACTACTTTTGGGACAAATTATATCAAAATTATAGAAAACTTCATCGCCTCTAACTCAAAATATGGACAATTTTGTGTTTAGGGTGTCTTGAAATCTTTTGACAGCTTCCGAAGTGCTAATTTTTAACCTTTTTCAGCTGGACCAAATCACTACTTTTCTGTAAAATTCTGGACCCAAATTTTTTTACAGTGTAATTTCACCCCCCTACTTACAATTTGAGGCATTAAACATGGAGAAATAAATTTGGAAGAGGTATAAAAATTATTGGCAAGTAACCCACTGTTAACACTAGGGACTATATTCGTGAACAACGAAAATCAAGGGACGACAATTGTGGTCTCGGACCTAATAGGATAGAAAGAGTTGACAAATCTTAAAAAAACTTGGTATGACCAAAGCTTAATAAATTATAACACTACTTGCAAAGTTTCGTAACAATAGGATATATATTATAGACAATATGTTAAATTCTATACTCATCTTTGCGTGTTAAATTTTGACGTTAAAATTGAATAATTTCAACTATCAACATTTTGGGCTTTGAAAATTAAAATATTGCAAAAAAATACTTTTTAAATGCCCTAATATATCATTTATTATGTACTAAAAGCAATAGAGTACTCATTTGATTTATCAGAGTTAGCATAATTATTCAAAAGTCAAATTTATATCAGCCTGGGCCTAAAAATTGAGGTTTTTCAATGAAAGGGGGCCTTACATGAAGATGTAATATTTTCCAGCAATTTTAAATTTGTGAAGCTTTTTGGTTATAAATAATCCTTACATATGTATTGAATGTACTTTAAATGGAAAGAAAAGTCACAAATAACATATCATATTAGTTTAAAAGGGTCTTAAGCCAAGTAAGACTGGAAAAAAATAAGGGTCAATTTAGGCCGTGCCACATATTTACATTAAAAAATGCATATTGAGGCTATAAGAAATAAAAAATTGTGTCTTTTTTATCATTTCTATACTCATGTGATATGATACAACAAATCTGAGCACAAAAAGGCTCTTGCAATTAACTTTTCTTACAGACAGTATGGTCTGATACAAAGATTTTTGCCTTTTTAATGAAAAACTTGATTGTAATTTTAGTCTCAACAGGCTTATATTTAAACCACTTGCTATCCTACAGAAGAAAAGAAAGATATTATGTGAGATGGAACAGGTACAATAGACATTGTAAAGTGCTTTTGATACAAATTTAGTGAGGTCTTTATTGTGGACTTCAAATTTTATGTACCAAGAACCCCACTTTTGACTTCATCCAAACAGGGCGTTAGACAAGGGTCATTTATACAACACATTTTGTACATATTGTCTGAGATAATCTTCTTTTCTGTAGATTCTGAGTTCAAAAACAAGTAAAAGAACTAGATAAAGGCATAGAAACACAAGTATTGACACATGAAAGCCTGTCAGATAGAAAGTCAGGATGCCATGTATGCATCAGTATTGAAAAAGCCTTGAAATGCCTATTTTGACCATAAAATGCCAAAATTGGTCATTTTTGCAGATATTCTATTAAATAAAAGTTTAAATCCTTTAGTTTCATGCTATTTGACAAATTGACACCACCAAATCATTTAGGGAAGATGCCAAAGTACAGATTCTATATTTACAGACTTCACCTAATAGGATAGAAAGAGTTGACAAATCTTAAAAAAACTTGGTATGACCAAAGCTTAATAAATTATAACACTACTTGCAAAGTTTCGTAACAATAGGATATATATTATAGACAATATGTTAAATTCTATACTCATCTTTGCGTGTTAAATTTTGACGTTAAAATTGAATAATTTCAACTATCAACATTTTGGGCTTTGAAAATTAAAATATTGCAAAAAAATACTTTTTAAATGCCCTAATATATCATTTATTATGTACTAAAAGCAATAGAGTACTCATTTGATTTATCAGAGTTAGCATAATTATTCAAAAGTCAAATTTATATCAGCCTGGGCCTAAAAATTGAGGTTTTTCAATGAAAGGGGGCCTTACATGAAGATGTAATATTTTCCAGCAATTTTAAATTTGTGAAGCTTTTTGGTTATAAATAATCCTTACATATGTATTGAATGTACTTTAAATGGAAAGAAAAGTCACAAATAACATATCATATTAGTTTAAAAGGGTCTTAAGCCAAGTAAGACTGGAAAAAAATAAGGGTCAATTTAGGCCGTGCCACATATTTACATTAAAAAATGCATATTGAGGCTATAAGAAATAAAAAATTGTGTCTTTTTTATCATTTCTATACTCATGTGATATGATACAACAAATCTGAGCACAAAAAGGCTCTTGCAATTAACTTTTCTTACAGACAGTATGGTCTGATACAAAGATTTTTGCCTTTTTAATGAAAAACTTGATTGTAATTTTAGTCTCAACAGGCTTATATTTAAACCACTTGCTATCCTACAGAAGAAAAGAAAGATATTATGTGAGATGGAACAGGTACAATAGACATTGTAAAGTGCTTTTGATACAAATTTAGTGAGGTCTTTATTGTGGACTTCAAATTTTATGTACCAAGAACCCCACTTTTGACTTCATCCAAACAGGGCGTTAGACAAGGGTCATTTATACAACACATTTTGTACATATTGTCTGAGATAATCTTCTTTTCTGTAGATTCTGAGTTCAAAAACAAGTAAAAGAACTAGATAAAGGCATAGAAACACAAGTATTGACACATGAAAGCCTGTCAGATAGAAAGTCAGGATGCCATGTATGCATCAGTATTGAAAAAGCCTTGAAATGCCTATTTTGACCATAAAATGCCAAAATTGGTCATTTTTGCAGATATTCTATTAAATAAAAGTTTAAATCCTTTAGTTTCATGCTATTTGACAAATTGACACCACCAAATCATTTAGGGAAGATGCCAAAGTACAGATTCTATATTTACAGACTTCACCTAATAGGATAGAAAGAGTTGACAAATCTTAAAAAAACTTGGTATGACCAAAGCTTAATAAATTATAACACTACTTGCAAAGTTTCATAACAATAGGATATATATTATAGACAATATGTTAAATTCTATACTCATCTTTGCGTGTTAAATTTTGACGTTAAAATTGAATAATTTCAACTATCAACATTTTGGGCTTTGAAAATTAAAATATTGCAAAAAAATACTTTTTAAATGCCCTAATATATCATTTATTATGTACTAAAAGCAATAGAGTACTCATTTGATTTATCAGAGTTAGCATAATTATTCAAAAGTCAAATTTATATCAGCCTGGGCCTAAAAATTGAGGTTTTTCAATGAAAGGGGGCCTTACATGAAGATGTAATATTTTCCAGCAATTTTAAATTTGTGAAGCTTTTTGGTTATAAATAATCCTTACATATGTATTGAATGTACTTTAAATGGAAAGAAAAGTCACAAATAACATATCATATTAGTTTAAAAGGGTCTTAAGCCAAGTAAGACTGGAAAAAAATAAGGGTCAATTTAGGCCGTGCCACATATTTACATTAAAAAATGCATATTGAGGCTATAAGAAATAAAAAATTGTGTCTTTTTTATCATTTCTATACTCATGTGATATGATACAACAAATCTGAGCACAAAAAGGCTCTTGCAATTAACTTTTCTTACAGACAGTATGGTCTGATACAAAGATTTTTGCCTTTTTAATGAAAAACTTGATTGTAATTTTAGTCTCAACAGGCTTATATTTAAACCACTTGCTATCCTACAGAAGAAAAGAAAGATATTATGTGAGATGGAACAGGTACAATAGACATTGTAAAGTGCTTTTGATACAAATTTAGTGAGGTCTTTATTGTGGACTTCAAATTTTATGTACCAAGAACCCCACTTTTGACTTCATCCAAACAGGGCGTTAGACAAGGGTCATTTATACAACACATTTTGTACATATTGTCTGAGATAATCTTCTTTTCTGTAGATTCTGAGTTCAAAAACAAGTAAAAGAACTAGATAAAGGCATAGAAACACAAGTATTGACACATGAAAGCCTGTCAGATAGAAAGTCAGGATGCCATGTATGCATCAGTATTGAAAAAGCCTTGAAATGCCTATTTTGACCATAAAATGCCAAAATTGGTCATTTTTGCAGATATTCTATTAAATAAAAGTTTAAATCCTTTAGTTTCATGCTATTTGACAAATTGACACCACCAAATCATTTAGGGAAGATGCCAAAGTACAGATTCTATATTTACAGACTTCACCTCTTAGGTCCGAGAACACAATTAATTCGTAGTGCATTTCTTTTAGAACATAAATGAAAATTAAAAAATTCCCACCTGCGCTTTCTCAATGAAATTTTTACAGTGTGTTGTACTACTTTTGGGACAAATTATATCAAAATTATAGAAAACTTCATCGCCTCTAACTCAAAATATGGACAATTTTGTGTTTAGGGTGTCTTGAAATCTTTTGACAGCTTCCGAAGTGCTAATTTTTAACCTTTTTCAGCTGGACCAAATCACTACTTTTCTGTAAAATTCTGGACCCAAATTTTTTTACAGTGTAATTTCACCCCCCTACTTACAATTTGAGGCATTAAACATGGAGAAATAAATTTGGAAGAGGTATAAAAATTATTGGCAAGTAACCCACTGTTAACACTAGGGACTATATTCGTGAACAACGAAAATCAAGGGACGACAATTGTGGTCTCGGACCTAATAGGATAGAAAGAGTTGACAAATCTTAAAAAAACTTGGTATGACCAAAGCTTAATAAATTATAACACTACTTGCAAAGTTTCGTAACAATAGGATATATATTATAGACAATATGTTAAATTCTATACTCATCTTTGCGTGTTAAATTTTGACGTTAAAATTGAATAATTTCAACTATCAACATTTTGGGCTTTGAAAATTAAAATATTGCAAAAAAATACTTTTTAAATGCCCTAATATATCATTTATTATGTACTAAAAGCAATAGAGTACTCATTTGATTTATCAGAGTTAGCATAATTATTCAAAAGTCAAATTTATATCAGCCTGGGCCTAAAAATTGAGGTTTTTCAATGAAAGGGGGCCTTACATGAAGATGTAATATTTTCCAGCAATTTTAAATTTGTGAAGCTTTTTGGTTATAAATAATCCTTACATATGTATTGAATGTACTTTAAATGGAAAGAAAAGTCACAAATAACATATCATATTAGTTTAAAAGGGTCTTAAGCCAAGTAAGACTGGAAAAAAATAAGGGTCAATTTAGGCCGTGCCACATATTTACATTAAAAAATGCATATTGAGGCTATAAGAAATAAAAAATTGTGTCTTTTTTATCATTTCTATACTCATGTGATATGATACAACAAATCTGAGCACAAAAAGGCTCTTGCAATTAACTTTTCTTACAGACAGTATGGTCTGATACAAAGATTTTTGCCTTTTTAATGAAAAACTTGATTGTAATTTTAGTCTCAACAGGCTTATATTTAAACCACTTGCTATCCTACAGAAGAAAAGAAAGATATTATGTGAGATGGAACAGGTACAATAGACATTGTAAAGTGCTTTTGATACAAATTTAGTGAGGTCTTTATTGTGGACTTCAAATTTTATGTACCAAGAACCCCACTTTTGACTTCATCCAAACAGGGCGTTAGACAAGGGTCATTTATACAACACATTTTGTACATATTGTCTGAGATAATCTTCTTTTCTGTAGATTCTGAGTTCAAAAACAAGTAAAAGAACTAGATAAAGGCATAGAAACACAAGTATTGACACATGAAAGCCTGTCAGATAGAAAGTCAGGATGCCATGTATGCATCAGTATTGAAAAAGCCTTGAAATGCCTATTTTGACCATAAAATGCCAAAATTGGTCATTTTTGCAGATATTCTATTAAATAAAAGTTTAAATCCTTTAGTTTCATGCTATTTGACAAATTGACACCACCAAATCATTTAGGGAAGATGCCAAAGTACAGATTCTATATTTACAGACTTCACCTAATAGGATAGAAAGAGTTGACAAATCTTAAAAAAACTTGGTATGACCAAAGCTTAATAAATTATAACACTACTTGCAAAGTTTCGTAACAATAGGATATATATTATAGACAATATGTTAAATTCTATACTCATCTTTGCGTGTTAAATTTTGACGTTAAAATTGAATAATTTCAACTATCAACATTTTGGGCTTTGAAAATTAAAATATTGCAAAAAAATACTTTTTAAATGCCCTAATATATCATTTATTATGTACTTAAAGCAATAGAGTACTCATTTGATTTATCAGAGTTAGCATAATTATTCAAAAGTCAAATTTATATCAGCCTGGGCCTAAAAATTGAGGTTTTTCAATGAAAGGGGGCCTTACATGAAGATGTAATATTTTCCAGCAATTTTAAATTTGTGAAGCTTTTTGGTTATAAATAATCCTTACATATGTATTGAATGTACTTTAAATGGAAAGAAAAGTCACAAATAACATATCATATTAGTTTAAAAGGGTCTTAAGCCAAGTAAGACTGGAAAAAAATAAGGGTCAATTTAGGCCGTGCCACATATTTACATTAAAAAATGCATATTGAGGCTATAAGAAATAAAAAATTGTGTCTTTTTTATCATTTCTATACTCATGTGATATGATACAACAAATCTGAGCACAAAAAGGCTCTTGCAATTAACTTTTCTTACAGACAGTATGGTCTGATACAAAGATTTTTGCCTTTTTAATGAAAAACTTGATTGTAATTTTAGTCTCAACAGGCTTATATTTAAACCACTTGCTATCCTACAGAAGAAAAGAAAGATATTATGTGAGATGGAACAGGTACAATAGACATTGTAAAGTGCTTTTGATACAAATTTAGTGAGGTCTTTATTGTGGACTTCAAATTTTATGTACCAAGAACCCCACTTTTGACTTCATCCAAACAGGGCGTTAGACAAGGGTCATTTATACAACACATTTTGTACATATTGTCTGAGATAATCTTCTTTTCTGTAGATTCTGAGTTCAAAAACAAGTAAAAGAACTAGATAAAGGCATAGAAACACAAGTATTGACACATGAAAGCCTGTCAGATAGAAAGTCAGGATGCCATGTATGCATCAGTATTGAAAAAGCCTTGAAATGCCTATTTTGACCATAAAATGCCAAAATTGGTCATTTTTGCAGATATTCTATTAAATAAAAGTTTAAATCCTTTAGTTTCATGCTATTTGACAAATTGACACCACCAAATCATTTAGGGAAGATGCCAAAGTACAGATTCTATATTTACAGACTTCACCTCTTAGGTCCGAGAACACAATTAATTCGTAGTGCATTTCTTTTAGAACATAAATGAAAATTAAAAAATTCCCACCTGCGCTTTCTCAATGAAATTTTTACAGTGTGTTGTACTACTTTTGGGACAAATTATATCAAAATTATAGAAAACTTCATCGCCTCTAACTCAAAATATGGACAATTTTGTGTTTAGGGTGTCTTGAAATCTTTTGACAGCTTCCGAAGTGCTAATTTTTAACCTTTTTCAGCTGGACCAAATCACTACTTTTCTGTAAAATTCTGGACCCAAATTTTTTTACAGTGTAATTTCACCCCCCTACTTACAATTTGAGGCATTAAACATGGAGAAATAAATTTGGAAGAGGTATAAAAATTATTGGCAAGTAACCCACTGTTAACACTAGGGACTATATTCGTGAACAACGAAAATCAAGGGACGACAATTGTGGTCTCGGACCTAATAGGATAGAAAGAGTTGACAAATCTTAAAAAAACTTGGTATGACCAAAGCTTAATAAATTATAACACTACTTGCAAAGTTTCGTAACAATAGGATATATATTATAGACAATATGTTAAATTCTATACTCATCTTTGCGTGTTAAATTTTGACGTTAAAATTGAATAATTTCAACTATCAACATTTTGGGCTTTGAAAATTAAAATATTGCAAAAAAATACTTTTTAAATGCCCTAATATATCATTTATTATGTACTAAAAGCAATAGAGTACTCATTTGATTTATCAGAGTTAGCATAATTATTCAAAAGTCAAATTTATATCAGCCTGGGCCTAAAAATTGAGGTTTTTCAATGAAAGGGGGCCTTACATGAAGATGTAATATTTTCCAGCAATTTTAAATTTGTGAAGCTTTTTGGTTATAAATAATCCTTACATATGTATTGAATGTACTTTAAATGGAAAGAAAAGTCACAAATAACATATCATATTAGTTTAAAAGGGTCTTAAGCCAAGTAAGACTGGAAAAAAATAAGGGTCAATTTAGGCCGTGCCACATATTTACATTAAAAAATGCATATTGAGGCTATAAGAAATAAAAAATTGTGTCTTTTTTATCATTTCTATACTCATGTGATATGATACAACAAATCTGAGCACAAAAAGGCTCTTGCAATTAACTTTTCTTACAGACAGTATGGTCTGATACAAAGATTTTTGCCTTTTTAATGAAAAACTTGATTGTAATTTTAGTCTCAACAGGCTTATATTTAAACCACTTGCTATCCTACAGAAGAAAAGAAAGATATTATGTGAGATGGAACAGGTACAATAGACATTGTAAAGTGCTTTTGATACAAATTTAGTGAGGTCTTTATTGTGGACTTCAAATTTTATGTACCAAGAACCCCACTTTTGACTTCATCCAAACAGGGCGTTAGACAAGGGTCATTTATACAACACATTTTGTACATATTGTCTGAGATAATCTTCTTTTCTGTAGATTCTGAGTTCAAAAACAAGTAAAAGAACTAGATAAAGGCATAGAAACACAAGTATTGACACATGAAAGCCTGTCAGATAGAAAGTCAGGATGCCATGTATGCATCAGTATTGAAAAAGCCTTGAAATGCCTATTTTGACCATAAAATGCCAAAATTGGTCATTTTTGCAGATATTCTATTAAATAAAAGTTTAAATCCTTTAGTTTCATGCTATTTGACAAATTGACACCACCAAATCATTTAGGGAAGATGCCAAAGTACAGATTCTATATTTACAGACTTCACCTCTTAGGTCCGAGAACACAATTAATTCGTAGTGCATTTCTTTTAGAACATAAATGAAAATTAAAAAATTCCCACCTGCGCTTTCTCAATGAAATTTTTACAGTGTGTTGTACTACTTTTGGGACAAATTATATCAAAATTATAGAAAACTTCATCGCCTCTAACTCAAAATATGGACAATTTTGTGTTTAGGGTGTCTTGAAATCTTTTGACAGCTTCCGAAGTGCTAATTTTTAACCTTTTTCAGCTGGACCAAATCACTACTTTTCTGTAAAATTCTGGACCCAAATTTTTTTACAGTGTAATTTCACCCCCCTACTTACAATTTGAGGCATTAAACATGGAGAAATAAATTTGGAAGAGGTATAAAAATTATTGGCAAGTAACCCACTGTTAACACTAGGGACTATATTCGTGAACAACGAAAATCAAGGGACGACAATTGTGGTCTCGGACCTAATAGGATAGAAAGAGTTGACAAATCTTAAAAAAACTTGGTATGACCAAAGCTTAATAAATTATAACACTACTTGCAAAGTTTCGTAACAATAGGATATATATTATAGACAATATGTTAAATTCTATACTCATCTTTGCGTGTTAAATTTTGACGTTAAAATTGAATAATTTCAACTATCAACATTTTGGGCTTTGAAAATTAAAATATTGCAAAAAAATACTTTTTAAATGCCCTAATATATCATTTATTATGTACTAAAAGCAATAGAGTACTCATTTGATTTATCAGAGTTAGCATAATTATTCAAAAGTCAAATTTATATCAGCCTGGGCCTAAAAATTGAGGTTTTTCAATGAAAGGGGGCCTTACATGAAGATGTAATATTTTCCAGCAATTTTAAATTTGTGAAGCTTTTTGGTTATAAATAATCCTTACATATGTATTGAATGTACTTTAAATGGAAAGAAAAGTCACAAATAACATATCATATTAGTTTAAAAGGGTCTTAAGCCAAGTAAGACTGGAAAAAAATAAGGGTCAATTTAGGCCGTGCCACATATTTACATTAAAAAATGCATATTGAGGCTATAAGAAATAAAAAATTGTGTCTTTTTTATCATTTCTATACTCATGTGATATGATACAACAAATCTGAGCACAAAAAGGCTCTTGCAATTAACTTTTCTTACAGACAGTATGGTCTGATACAAAGATTTTTGCCTTTTTAATGAAAAACTTGATTGTAATTTTAGTCTCAACAGGCTTATATTTAAACCACTTGCTATCCTACAGAAGAAAAGAAAGATATTATGTGAGATGGAACAGGTACAATAGACATTGTAAAGTGCTTTTGATACAAATTTAGTGAGGTCTTTATTGTGGACTTCAAATTTTATGTACCAAGAACCCCACTTTTGACTTCATCCAAACAGGGCGTTAGACAAGGGTCATTTATACAACACATTTTGTACATATTGTCTGAGATAATCTTCTTTTCTGTAGATTCTGAGTTCAAAAACAAGTAAAAGAACTAGATAAAGGCATAGAAACACAAGTATTGACACATGAAAGCCTGTCAGATAGAAAGTCAGGATGCCATGTATGCATCAGTATTGAAAAAGCCTTGAAATGCCTATTTTGACCATAAAATGCCAAAATTGGTCATTTTTGCAGATATTCTATTAAATAAAAGTTTAAATCCTTTAGTTTCATGCTATTTGACAAATTGACACCACCAAATCATTTAGGGAAGATGCCAAAGTACAGATTCTATATTTACAGACTTCACCTAATAGGATAGAAAGAGTTGACAAATCTTAAAAAAACTTGGTATGACCAAAGCTTAATAAATTATAACACTACTTGCAAAGTTTCGTAACAATAGGATATATATTATAGACAATATGTTAAATTCTATACTCATCTTTGCGTGTTAAATTTTGACGTTAAAATTGAATAATTTCAACTATCAACATTTTGGGCTTTGAAAATTAAAATATTGCAAAAAAATACTTTTTAAATGCCCTAATATATCATTTATTATGTACTAAAAGCAATAGAGTACTCATTTGATTTATCAGAGTTAGCATAATTATTCAAAAGTCAAATTTATATCAGCCTGGGCCTAAAAATTGAGGTTTTTCAATGAAAGGGGGCCTTACATGAAGATGTAATATTTTCCAGCAATTTTAAATTTGTGAAGCTTTTTGGTTATAAATAATCCTTACATATGTATTGAATGTACTTTAAATGGAAAGAAAAGTCACAAATAACATATCATATTAGTTTAAAAGGGTCTTAAGCCAAGTAAGACTGGAAAAAAATAAGGGTCAATTTAGGCCGTGCCACATATTTACATTAAAAAATGCATATTGAGGCTATAAGAAATAAAAAATTGTGTCTTTTTTATCATTTCTATACTCATGTGATATGATACAACAAATCTGAGCACAAAAAGGCTCTTGCAATTAACTTTTCTTACAGACAGTATGGTCTGATACAAAGATTTTTGCCTTTTTAATGAAAAACTTGATTGTAATTTTAGTCTCAACAGGCTTATATTTAAACCACTTGCTATCCTACAGAAGAAAAGAAAGATATTATGTGAGATGGAACAGGTACAATAGACATTGTAAAGTGCTTTTGATACAAATTTAGTGAGGTCTTTATTGTGGACTTCAAATTTTATGTACCAAGAACCCCACTTTTGACTTCATCCAAACAGGGCGTTAGACAAGGGTCATTTATACAACACATTTTGTACATATTGTCTGAGATAATCTTCTTTTCTGTAGATTCTGAGTTCAAAAACAAGTAAAAGAACTAGATAAAGGCATAGAAACACAAGTATTGACACATGAAAGCCTGTCAGATAGAAAGTCAGGATGCCATGTATGCATCAGTATTGAAAAAGCCTTGAAATGCCTATTTTGACCATAAAATGCCAAAATTGGTCATTTTTGCAGATATTCTATTAAATAAAAGTTTAAATCCTTTAGTTTCATGCTATTTGACAAATTGACACCACCAAATCATTTAGGGAAGATGCCAAAGTACAGATTCTATATTTACAGACTTCACCTCTTAGGTCCGAGAACACAATTAATTCGTAGTGCATTTCTTTTAGAACATAAATGAAAATTAAAAAATTCCCACCTGCGCTTTCTTAATGAAATTTTTACAGTGTGTTGTACTACTTTTGGGACAAATTATATCAAAATTATAGAAAACTTCATCGCCTCTAACTCAAAATATGGACAATTTTGTGTTTAGGGTGTCTTGAAATCTTTTGACAGCTTCCGAAGTGCTAATTTTTAACCTTTTTCAGCTGGACCAAATCACTACTTTTCTGTAAAATTCTGGACCCAAATTTTTTTACAGTGTAATTTCACCCCCCTACTTACAATTTGAGGCATTAAACATGGAGAAATAAATTTGGAAGAGGTATAAAAATTATTGGCAAGTAACCCACTGTTAACACTAGGGACTATATTCGTGAACAACGAAAATCAAGGGACGACAATTGTGGTCTCGGACCTAATAGGATAGAAAGAGTTGACAAATCTTAAAAAAACTTGGTATGACCAAAGCTTAATAAATTATAACACTACTTGCAAAGTTTCGTAACAATAGGATATATATTATAGACAATATGTTAAATTCTATACTCATCTTTGCGTGTTAAATTTTGACGTTAAAATTGAATAATTTCAACTATCAACATTTTGGGCTTTGAAAATTAAAATATTGCAAAAAAATACTTTTTAAATGCCCTAATATATCATTTATTATGTACTAAAAGCAATAGAGTACTCATTTGATTTATCAGAGTTAGCATAATTATTCAAAAGTCAAATTTATATCAGCCTGGGCCTAAAAATTGAGGTTTTTCAATGAAAGGGGGCCTTACATGAAGATGTAATATTTTCCAGCAATTTTAAATTTGTGAAGCTTTTTGGTTATAAATAATCCTTACATATGTATTGAATGTACTTTAAATGGAAAGAAAAGTCACAAATAACATATCATATTAGTTTAAAAGGGTCTTAAGCCAAGTAAGACTGGAAAAAAATAAGGGTCAATTTAGGCCGTGCCACATATTTACATTAAAAAATGCATATTGAGGCTATAAGAAATAAAAAATTGTGTCTTTTTTATCATTTCTATACTCATGTGATATGATACAACAAATCTGAGCACAAAAAGGCTCTTGCAATTAACTTTTCTTACAGACAGTATGGTCTGATACAAAGATTTTTGCCTTTTTAATGAAAAACTTGATTGTAATTTTAGTCTCAACAGGCTTATATTTAAACCACTTGCTATCCTACAGAAGAAAAGAAAGATATTATGTGAGATGGAACAGGTACAATAGACATTGTAAAGTGCTTTTGATACAAATTTAGTGAGGTCTTTATTGTGGACTTCAAATTTTATGTACCAAGAACCCCACTTTTGACTTCATCCAAACAGGGCGTTAGACAAGGGTCATTTATACAACACATTTTGTACATATTGTCTGAGATAATCTTCTTTTCTGTAGATTCTGAGTTCAAAAACAAGTAAAAGAACTAGATAAAGGCATAGAAACACAAGTATTGACACATGAAAGCCTGTCAGATAGAAAGTCAGGATGCCATGTATGCATCAGTATTGAAAAAGCCTTGAAATGCCTATTTTGACCATAAAATGCCAAAATTGGTCATTTTTGCAGATATTCTATTAAATAAAAGTTTAAATCCTTTAGTTTCATGCTATTTGACAAATTGACACCACCAAATCATTTAGGGAAGATGCCAAAGTACAGATTCTATATTTACAGACTTCACCTCTTAGGTCCGAGAACACAATTAATTCGTAGTGCATTTCTTTTAGAACATAAATGAAAATTAAAAAATTCCCACCTGCGCTTTCTCAATGAAATTTTTACAGTGTGTTGTACTACTTTTGGGACAAATTATATCAAAATTATAGAAAACTTCATCGCCTCTAACTCAAAATATGGACAATTTTGTGTTTAGGGTGTCTTGAAATCTTTTGACAGCTTCCGAAGTGCTAATTTTTAACCTTTTTCAGCTGGACCAAATCACTACTTTTCTGTAAAATTCTGGACCCAAATTTTTTTACAGTGTAATTTCACCCCCCTACTTACAATTTGAGGCATTAAACATGGAGAAATAAATTTGGAAGAGGTATAAAAATTATTGGCAAGTAACCCACTGTTAACACTAGGGACTATATTCGTGAACAACGAAAATCAAGGGACGACAATTGTGGTCTCGGACCTAATAGGATAGAAAGAGTTGACAAATCTTAAAAAAACTTGGTATGACCAAAGCTTAATAAATTATAACACTACTTGCAAAGTTTCGTAACAATAGGATATATATTATAGACAATATGTTAAATTCTATACTCATCTTTGCGTGTTAAATTTTGACGTTAAAATTGAATAATTTCAACTATCAACATTTTGGGCTTTGAAAATTAAAATATTGCAAAAAAATACTTTTTAAATGCCCTAATATATCATTTATTATGTACTAAAAGCAATAGAGTACTCATTTGATTTATCAGAGTTAGCATAATTATTCAAAAGTCAAATTTATATCAGCCTGGGCCTAAAAATTGAGGTTTTTCAATGAAAGGGGGCCTTACATGAAGATGTAATATTTTCCAGCAATTTTAAATTTGTGAAGCTTTTTGGTTATAAATAATCCTTACATATGTATTGAATGTACTTTAAATGGAAAGAAAAGTCACAAATAACATATCATATTAGTTTAAAAGGGTCTTAAGCCAAGTAAGACTGGAAAAAAATAAGGGTCAATTTAGGCCGTGCCACATATTTACATTAAAAAATGCATATTGAGGCTATAAGAAATAAAAAATTGTGTCTTTTTTATCATTTCTATACTCATGTGATATGATACAACAAATCTGAGCACAAAAAGGCTCTTGCAATTAACTTTTCTTACAGACAGTATGGTCTGATACAAAGATTTTTGCCTTTTTAATGAAAAACTTGATTGTAATTTTAGTCTCAACAGGCTTATATTTAAACCACTTGCTATCCTACAGAAGAAAAGAAAGATATTATGTGAGATGGAACAGGTACAATAGACATTGTAAAGTGCTTTTGATACAAATTTAGTGAGGTCTTTATTGTGGACTTCAAATTTTATGTACCAAGAACCCCACTTTTGACTTCATCCAAACAGGGCGTTAGACAAGGGTCATTTATACAACACATTTTGTACATATTGTCTGAGATAATCTTCTTTTCTGTAGATTCTGAGTTCAAAAACAAGTAAAAGAACTAGATAAAGGCATAGAAACACAAGTATTGACACATGAAAGCCTGTCAGATAGAAAGTCAGGATGCCATGTATGCATCAGTATTGAAAAAGCCTTGAAATGCCTATTTTGACCATAAAATGCCAAAATTGGTCATTTTTGCAGATATTCTATTAAATAAAAGTTTAAATCCTTTAGTTTCATGCTATTTGACAAATTGACACCACCAAATCATTTAGGGAAGATGCCAAAGTACAGATTCTATATTTACAGACTTCACCTCTTAGGTCCGAGAACACAATTAATTCGTAGTGCATTTCTTTTAGAACATAAATGAAAATTAAAAAATTCCCACCTGCGCTTTCTCAATGAAATTTTTACAGTGTGTTGTACTACTTTTGGGACAAATTATATCAAAATTATAGAAAACTTCATCGCCTCTAACTCAAAATATGGACAATTTTGTGTTTAGGGTGTCTTGAAATCTTTTGACAGCTTCCGAAGTGCTAATTTTTAACCTTTTTCAGCTGGACCAAATCACTACTTTTCTGTAAAATTCTGGACCCAAATTTTTTTACAGTGTAATTTCACCCCCCTACTTACAATTTGAGGCATTAAACATGGAGAAATAAATTTGGAAGAGGTATAAAAATTATTGGCAAGTAACCCACTGTTAACACTAGGGACTATATTCGTGAACAACGAAAATCAAGGGACGACAATTGTGGTCTCGGACCTAATAGGATAGAAAGAGTTGACAAATCTTAAAAAAACTTGGTATGACCAAAGCTTAATAAATTATAACACTACTTGCAAAGTTTCGTAACAATAGGATATATATTATAGACAATATGTTAAATTCTATACTCATCTTTGCGTGTTAAATTTTGACGTTAAAATTGAATAATTTCAACTATCAACATTTTGGGCTTTGAAAATTAAAATATTGCAAAAAAATACTTTTTAAATGCCCTAATATATCATTTATTATGTACTAAAAGCAATAGAGTACTCATTTGATTTATCAGAGTTAGCATAATTATTCAAAAGTCAAATTTATATCAGCCTGGGCCTAAAAATTGAGGTTTTTCAATGAAAGGGGGCCTTACATGAAGATGTAATATTTTCCAGCAATTTTAAATTTGTGAAGCTTTTTGGTTATAAATAATCCTTACATATGTATTGAATGTACTTTAAATGGAAAGAAAAGTCACAAATAACATATCATATTAGTTTAAAAGGGTCTTAAGCCAAGTAAGACTGGAAAAAAATAAGGGTCAATTTAGGCCGTGCCACATATTTACATTAAAAAATGCATATTGAGGCTATAAGAAATAAAAAATTGTGTCTTTTTTATCATTTCTATACTCATGTGATATGATACAACAAATCTGAGCACAAAAAGGCTCTTGCAATTAACTTTTCTTACAGACAGTATGGTCTGATACAAAGATTTTTGCCTTTTTAATGAAAAACTTGATTGTAATTTTAGTCTCAACAGGCTTATATTTAAACCACTTGCTATCCTACAGAAGAAAAGAAAGATATTATGTGAGATGGAACAGGTACAATAGACATTGTAAAGTGCTTTTGATACAAATTTAGTGAGGTCTTTATTGTGGACTTCAAATTTTATGTACCAAGAACCCCACTTTTGACTTCATCCAAACAGGGCGTTAGACAAGGGTCATTTATACAACACATTTTGTACATATTGTCTGAGATAATCTTCTTTTCTGTAGATTCTGAGTTCAAAAACAAGTAAAAGAACTAGATAAAGGCATAGAAACACAAGTATTGACACATGAAAGCCTGTCAGATAGAAAGTCAGGATGCCATGTATGCATCAGTATTGAAAAAGCCTTGAAATGCCTATTTTGACCATAAAATGCCAAAATTGGTCATTTTTGCAGATATTCTATTAAATAAAAGTTTAAATCCTTTAGTTTCATGCTATTTGACAAATTGACACCACCAAATCATTTAGGGAAGATGCCAAAGTACAGATTCTATATTTACAGACTTCACCTCTTAGGTCCGAGAACACAATTAATTCGTAGTGCATTTCTTTTAGAACATAAATGAAAATTAAAAAATTCCCACCTGCGCTTTCTCAATGAAATTTTTACAGTGTGTTGTACTACTTTTGGGACAAATTATATCAAAATTATAGAAAACTTCATCGCCTCTAACTCAAAATATGGACAATTTTGTGTTTAGGGTGTCTTGAAATCTTTTGACAGCTTCCGAAGTGCTAATTTTTAACCTTTTTCAGCTGGACCAAATCACTACTTTTCTGTAAAATTCTGGACCCAAATTTTTTTACAGTGTAATTTCACCCCCCTACTTACAATTTGAGGCATTAAACATGGAGAAATAAATTTGGAAGAGGTATAAAAATTATTGGCAAGTAACCCACTGTTAACACTAGGGACTATATTCGTGAACAACGAAAATCAAGGGACGACAATTGTGGTCTCGGACCTTATAGGATAGAAAGAGTTGACAAATCTTAAAAAAACTTGGTATGACCAAAGCTTAATAAATTATAACACTACTTGCAAAGTTTCGTAACAATAGGATATATATTATAGACAATATGTTAAATTCTATACTCATCTTTGCGTGTTAAATTTTGACGTTAAAATTGAATAATTTCAACTATCAACATTTTGGGCTTTGAAAATTAAAATATTGCAAAAAAATACTTTTTAAATGCCCTAATATATCATTTATTATGTACTAAAAGCAATAGAGTACTCATTTGATTTATCAGAGTTAGCATAATTATTCAAAAGTCAAATTTATATCAGCCTGGGCCTAAAAATTGAGGTTTTTCAATGAAAGGGGGCCTTACATGAAGATGTAATATTTTCCAGCAATTTTAAATTTGTGAAGCTTTTTGGTTATAAATAATCCTTACATATGTATTGAATGTACTTTAAATGGAAAGAAAAGTCACAAATAACATATCATATTAGTTTAAAAGGGTCTTAAGCCAAGTAAGACTGGAAAAAAATAAGGGTCAATTTAGGCCGTGCCACATATTTACATTAAAAAATGCATATTGAGGCTATAAGAAATAAAAAATTGTGTCTTTTTTATCATTTCTATACTCATGTGATATGATACAACAAATCTGAGCACAAAAAGGCTCTTGCAATTAACTTTTCTTACAGACAGTATGGTCTGATACAAAGATTTTTGCCTTTTTAATGAAAAACTTGATTGTAATTTTAGTCTCAACAGGCTTATATTTAAACCACTTGCTATCCTACAGAAGAAAAGAAAGATATTATGTGAGATGGAACAGGTACAATAGACATTGTAAAGTGCTTTTGATACAAATTTAGTGAGGTCTTTATTGTGGACTTCAAATTTTATGTACCAAGAACCCCACTTTTGACTTCATCCAAACAGGGCGTTAGACAAGGGTCATTTATACAACACATTTTGTACATATTGTCTGAGATAATCTTCTTTTCTGTAGATTCTGAGTTCAAAAACAAGTAAAAGAACTAGATAAAGGCATAGAAACACAAGTATTGACACATGAAAGCCTGTCAGATAGAAAGTCAGGATGCCATGTATGCATCAGTATTGAAAAAGCCTTGAAATGCCTATTTTGACCATAAAATGCCAAAATTGGTCATTTTTGCAGATATTCTATTAAATAAAAGTTTAAATCCTTTAGTTTCATGCTATTTGACAAATTGACACCACCAAATCATTTAGGGAAGATGCCAAAGTACAGATTCTATATTTACAGACTTCACCTAATAGGATAGAAAGAGTTGACAAATCTTAAAAAAACTTGGTATGACCAAAGCTTAATAAATTATAACACTACTTGCAAAGTTTCGTAACAATAGGATATATATTATAGACAATATGTTAAATTCTATACTCATCTTTGCGTGTTAAATTTTGACGTTAAAATTGAATAATTTCAACTATCAACATTTTGGGCTTTGAAAATTAAAATATTGCAAAAAAATACTTTTTAAATGCCCTAATATATCATTTATTATGTACTAAAAGCAATAGAGTACTCATTTGATTTATCAGAGTTAGCATAATTATTCAAAAGTCAAATTTATATCAGCCTGGGCCTAAAAATTGAGGTTTTTCAATGAAAGGGGGCCTTACATGAAGATGTAATATTTTCCAGCAATTTTAAATTTGTGAAGCTTTTTGGTTATAAATAATCCTTACATATGTATTGAATGTACTTTAAATGGAAAGAAAAGTCACAAATAACATATCATATTAGTTTAAAAGGGTCTTAAGCCAAGTAAGACTGGAAAAAAATAAGGGTCAATTTAGGCCGTGCCACATATTTACATTAAAAAATGCATATTGAGGCTATAAGAAATAAAAAATTGTGTCTTTTTTATCATTTCTATACTCATGTGATATGATACAACAAATCTGAGCACAAAAAGGCTCTTGCAATTAACTTTTCTTACAGACAGTATGGTCTGATACAAAGATTTTTGCCTTTTTAATGAAAAACTTGATTGTAATTTTAGTCTCAACAGGCTTATATTTAAACCACTTGCTATCCTACAGAAGAAAAGAAAGATATTATGTGAGATGGAACAGGTACAATAGACATTGTAAAGTGCTTTTGATACAAATTTAGTGAGGTCTTTATTGTGGACTTCAAATTTTATGTACCAAGAACCCCACTTTTGACTTCATCCAAACAGGGCGTTAGACAAGGGTCATTTATACAACACATTTTGTACATATTGTCTGAGATAATCTTCTTTTCTGTAGATTCTGAGTTCAAAAACAAGTAAAAGAACTAGATAAAGGCATAGAAACACAAGTATTGACACATGAAAGCCTGTCAGATAGAAAGTCAGGATGCCATGTATGCATCAGTATTGAAAAAGCCTTGAAATGCCTATTTTGACCATAAAATGCCAAAATTGGTCATTTTTGCAGATATTCTATTAAATAAAAGTTTAAATCCTTTAGTTTCATGCTATTTGACAAATTGACACCACCAAATCATTTAGGGAAGATGCCAAAGTACAGATTCTATATTTACAGACTTCACCTCTTAGGTCCGAGAACACAATTAATTCGTAGTGCATTTCTTTTAGAACATAAATGAAAATTAAAAAATTCCCACCTGCGCTTTCTCAATGAAATTTTTACAGTGTGTTGTACTACTTTTGGGACAAATTATATCAAAATTATAGAAAACTTCATCGCCTCTAACTCAAAATATGGACAATTTTGTGTTTAGGGTGTCTTGAAATCTTTTGACAGCTTCCGAAGTGCTAATTTTTAACCTTTTTCAGCTGGACCAAATCACTACTTTTCTGTAAAATTCTGGACCCAAATTTTTTTACAGTGTAATTTCACCCCCCTACTTACAATTTGAGGCATTAAACATGGAGAAATAAATTTGGAAGAGGTATAAAAATTATTGGCAAGTAACCCACTGTTAACACTAGGGACTATATTCGTGAACAACGAAAATCAAGGGACGACAATTGTGGTCTCGGACCTAATAGGATAGAAAGAGTTGACAAATCTTAAAAAAACTTGGTATGACCAAAGCTTAATAAATTATAACACTACTTGCAAAGTTTCGTAACAATAGGATATATATTATAGACAATATGTTAAATTCTATACTCATCTTTGCGTGTTAAATTTTGACGTTAAAATTGAATAATTTCAACTATCAACATTTTGGGCTTTGAAAATTAAAATATTGCAAAAAAATACTTTTTAAATGCCCTAATATATCATTTATTATGTACTAAAAGCAATAGAGTACTCATTTGATTTATCAGAGTTAGCATAATTATTCAAAAGTCAAATTTATATCAGCCTGGGCCTAAAAATTGAGGTTTTTCAATGAAAGGGGGCCTTACATGAAGATGTAATATTTTCCAGCAATTTTAAATTTGTGAAGCTTTTTGGTTATAAATAATCCTTACATATGTATTGAATGTACTTTAAATGGAAAGAAAAGTCACAAATAACATATCATATTAGTTTAAAAGGGTCTTAAGCCAAGTAAGACTGGAAAAAAATAAGGGTCAATTTAGGCCGTGCCACATATTTACATTAAAAAATGCATATTGAGGCTATAAGAAATAAAAAATTGTGTCTTTTTTATCATTTCTATACTCATGTGATATGATACAACAAATCTGAGCACAAAAAGGCTCTTGCAATTAACTTTTCTTACAGACAGTATGGTCTGATACAAAGATTTTTGCCTTTTTAATGAAAAACTTGATTGTAATTTTAGTCTCAACAGGCTTATATTTAAACCACTTGCTATCCTACAGAAGAAAAGAAAGATATTATGTGAGATGGAACAGGTACAATAGACATTGTAAAGTGCTTTTGATACAAATTTAGTGAGGTCTTTATTGTGGACTTCAAATTTTATGTACCAAGAACCCCACTTTTGACTTCATCCAAACAGGGCGTTAGACAAGGGTCATTTATACAACACATTTTGTACATATTGTCTGAGATAATCTTCTTTTCTGTAGATTCTGAGTTCAAAAACAAGTAAAAGAACTAGATAAAGGCATAGAAACACAAGTATTGACACATGAAAGCCTGTCAGATAGAAAGTCAGGATGCCATGTATGCATCAGTATTGAAAAAGCCTTGAAATGCCTATTTTGACCATAAAATGCCAAAATTGGTCATTTTTGCAGATATTCTATTAAATAAAAGTTTAAATCCTTTAGTTTCATGCTATTTGACAAATTGACACCACCAAATCATTTAGGGAAGATGCCAAAGTACAGATTCTATATTTACAGACTTCACCTCTTAGGTCCGAGAACACAATTAATTCGTAGTGCATTTCTTTTAGAACATAAATGAAAATTAAAAAATTCCCACCTGCGCTTTCTCAATGAAATTTTTACAGTGTGTTGTACTACTTTTGGGACAAATTATATCAAAATTATAGAAAACTTCATCGCCTCTAACTCAAAATATGGACAATTTTGTGTTTAGGGTGTCTTGAAATCTTTTGACAGCTTCCGAAGTGCTAATTTTTAACCTTTTTCAGCTGGACCAAATCACTACTTTTCTGTAAAATTCTGGACCCAAATTTTTTTACAGTGTAATTTCACCCCCCTACTTACAATTTGAGGCATTAAACATGGAGAAATAAATTTGGAAGAGGTATAAAAATTATTGGCAAGTAACCCACTGTTAACACTAGGGACTATATTCGTGAACAACGAAAATCAAGGGACGACAATTGTGGTCTCGGACCTAATAGGATAGAAAGAGTTGACAAATCTTAAAAAAACTTGGTATGACCAAAGCTTAATAAATTATAACACTACTTGCAAAGTTTCGTAACAATAGGATATATATTATAGACAATATGTTAAATTCTATACTCATCTTTGCGTGTTAAATTTTGACGTTAAAATTGAATAATTTCAACTATCAACATTTTGGGCTTTGAAAATTAAAATATTGCAAAAAAATACTTTTTAAATGCCCTAATATATCATTTATTATGTACTAAAAGCAATAGAGTACTCATTTGATTTATCAGAGTTAGCATAATTATTCAAAAGTCAAATTTATATCAGCCTGGGCCTAAAAATTGAGGTTTTTCAATGAAAGGGGGCCTTACATGAAGATGTAATATTTTCCAGCAATTTTAAATTTGTGAAGCTTTTTGGTTATAAATAATCCTTACATATGTATTGAATGTACTTTAAATGGAAAGAAAAGTCACAAATAACATATCATATTAGTTTAAAAGGGTCTTAAGCCAAGTAAGACTGGAAAAAAATAAGGGTCAATTTAGGCCGTGCCACATATTTACATTAAAAAATGCATATTGAGGCTATAAGAAATAAAAAATTGTGTCTTTTTTATCATTTCTATACTCATGTGATATGATACAACAAATCTGAGCACAAAAAGGCTCTTGCAATTAACTTTTCTTACAGACAGTATGGTCTGATACAAAGATTTTTGCCTTTTTAATGAAAAACTTGATTGTAATTTTAGTCTCAACAGGCTTATATTTAAACCACTTGCTATCCTACAGAAGAAAAGAAAGATATTATGTGAGATGGAACAGGTACAATAGACATTGTAAAGTGCTTTTGATACAAATTTAGTGAGGTCTTTATTGTGGACTTCAAATTTTATGTACCAAGAACCCCACTTTTGACTTCATCCAAACAGGGCGTTAGACAAGGGTCATTTATACAACACATTTTGTACATATTGTCTGAGATAATCTTCTTTTCTGTAGATTCTGAGTTCAAAAACAAGTAAAAGAACTAGATAAAGGCATAGAAACACAAGTATTGACACATGAAAGCCTGTCAGATAGAAAGTCAGGATGCCATGTATGCATCAGTATTGAAAAAGCCTTGAAATGCCTATTTTGACCATAAAATGCCAAAATTGGTCATTTTTGCAGATATTCTATTAAATAAAAGTTTAAATCCTTTAGTTTCATGCTATTTGACAAATTGACACCACCAAATCATTTAGGGAAGATGCCAAAGTACAGATTCTATATTTACAGACTTCACCTCTTAGGATAGAAAGAGTTGACAAATCTTAAAAAAACTTGGTATGACCAAAGCTTAATAAATTATAACACTACTTGCAAAGTTTCGTAACAATAGGATATATATTATAGACAATATGTTAAATTCTATACTCATCTTTGCGTGTTAAATTTTGACGTTAAAATTGAATAATTTCAACTATCAACATTTTGGGCTTTGAAAATTAAAATATTGCAAAAAAATACTTTTTAAATGCCCTAATATATCATTTATTATGTACTAAAAGCAATAGAGTACTCATTTGATTTATCAGAGTTAGCATAATTATTCAAAAGTCAAATTTATATCAGCCTGGGCCTAAAAATTGAGGTTTTTCAATGAAAGGGGGCCTTACATGAAGATGTAATATTTTCCAGCAATTTTAAATTTGTGAAGCTTTTTGGTTATAAATAATCCTTACATATGTATTGAATGTACTTTAAATGGAAAGAAAAGTCACAAATAACATATCATATTAGTTTAAAAGGGTCTTAAGCCAAGTAAGACTGGAAAAAAATAAGGGTCAATTTAGGCCGTGCCACATATTTACATTAAAAAATGCATATTGAGGCTATAAGAAATAAAAAATTGTGTCTTTTTTATCATTTCTATACTCATGTGATATGATACAACAAATCTGAGCACAAAAAGGCTCTTGCAATTAACTTTTCTTACAGACAGTATGGTCTGATACAAAGATTTTTGCCTTTTTAATGAAAAACTTGATTGTAATTTTAGTCTCAACAGGCTTATATTTAAACCACTTGCTATCCTACAGAAGAAAAGAAAGATATTATGTGAGATGGAACAGGTACAATAGACATTGTAAAGTGCTTTTGATACAAATTTAGTGAGGTCTTTATTGTGGACTTCAAATTTTATGTACCAAGAACCCCACTTTTGACTTCATCCAAACAGGGCGTTAGACAAGGGTCATTTATACAACACATTTTGTACATATTGTCTGAGATAATCTTCTTTTCTGTAGATTCTGAGTTCAAAAACAAGTAAAAGAACTAGATAAAGGCATAGAAACACAAGTATTGACACATGAAAGCCTGTCAGATAGAAAGTCAGGATGCCATGTATGCATCAGTATTGAAAAAGCCTTGAAATGCCTATTTTGACCATAAAATGCCAAAATTGGTCATTTTTGCAGATATTCTATTAAATAAAAGTTTAAATCCTTTAGTTTCATGCTATTTGACAAATTGACACCACCAAATCATTTAGGGAAGATGCCAAAGTACAGATTCTATATTTACAGACTTCACCTCTTAGGTCCGAGAACACAATTAATTCGTAGTGCATTTCTTTTAGAACATAAATGAAAATTAAAAAATTCCCACCTGCGCTTTCTCAATGAAATTTTTACAGTGTGTTGTACTACTTTTGGGACAAATTATATCAAAATTATAGAAAACTTCATCGCCTCTAACTCAAAATATGGACAATTTTGTGTTTAGGGTGTCTTGAAATCTTTTGACAGCTTCCGAAGTGCTAATTTTTAACCTTTTTCAGCTGGACCAAATCACTACTTTTCTGTAAAATTCTGGACCCAAATTTTTTTACAGTGTAATTTCACCCCCCTACTTACAATTTGAGGCATTAAACATGGAGAAATAAATTTGGAAGAGGTATAAAAATTATTGGCAAGTAACCCACTGTTAACACTAGGGACTATATTCGTGAACAACGAAAATCAAGGGACGACAATTGTGGTCTCGGACCTAATAGGATAGAAAGAGTTGACAAATCTTAAAAAAACTTGGTATGACCAAAGCTTAATAAATTATAACACTACTTGCAAAGTTTCGTAACAATAGGATATATATTATAGACAATATGTTAAATTCTATACTCATCTTTGCGTGTTAAATTTTGACGTTAAAATTGAATAATTTCAACTATCAACATTTTGGGCTTTGAAAATTAAAATATTGCAAAAAAATACTTTTTAAATGCCCTAATATATCATTTATTATGTACTAAAAGCAATAGAGTACTCATTTGATTTATCAGAGTTAGCATAATTATTCAAAAGTCAAATTTATATCAGCCTGGGCCTAAAAATTGAGGTTTTTCAATGAAAGGGGGCCTTACATGAAGATGTAATATTTTCCAGCAATTTTAAATTTGTGAAGCTTTTTGGTTATAAATAATCCTTACATATGTATTGAATGTACTTTAAATGGAAAGAAAAGTCACAAATAACATATCATATTAGTTTAAAAGGGTCTTAAGCCAAGTAAGACTGGAAAAAAATAAGGGTCAATTTAGGCCGTGCCACATATTTACATTAAAAAATGCATATTGAGGCTATAAGAAATAAAAAATTGTGTCTTTTTTATCATTTCTATACTCATGTGATATGATACAACAAATCTGAGCACAAAAAGGCTCTTGCAATTAACTTTTCTTACAGACAGTATGGTCTGATACAAAGATTTTTGCCTTTTTAATGAAAAACTTGATTGTAATTTTAGTCTCAACAGGCTTATATTTAAACCACTTGCTATCCTACAGAAGAAAAGAAAGATATTATGTGAGATGGAACAGGTACAATAGACATTGTAAAGTGCTTTTGATACAAATTTAGTGAGGTCTTTATTGTGGACTTCAAATTTTATGTACCAAGAACCCCACTTTTGACTTCATCCAAACAGGGCGTTAGACAAGGGTCATTTATACAACACATTTTGTACATATTGTCTGAGATAATCTTCTTTTCTGTAGATTCTGAGTTCAAAAACAAGTAAAAGAACTAGATAAAGGCATAGAAACACAAGTATTGACACATGAAAGCCTGTCAGATAGAAAGTCAGGATGCCATGTATGCATCAGTATTGAAAAAGCCTTGAAATGCCTATTTTGACCATAAAATGCCAAAATTGGTCATTTTTGCAGATATTCTATTAAATAAAAGTTTAAATCCTTTAGTTTCATGCTATTTGACAAATTGACACCACCAAATCATTTAGGGAAGATGCCAAAGTACAGATTCTATATTTACAGACTTCACCTCTTAGGTCCGAGAACACAATTAATTCGTAGTGCATTTCTTTTAGAACATAAATGAAAATTAAAAAATTCCCACCTGCGCTTTCTCAATGAAATTTTTACAGTGTGTTGTACTACTTTTGGGACAAATTATATCAAAATTATAGAAAACTTCATCGCCTCTAACTCAAAATATGGACAATTTTGTGTTTAGGGTGTCTTGAAATCTTTTGACAGCTTCCGAAGTGCTAATTTTTAACCTTTTTCAGCTGGACCAAATCACTACTTTTCTGTAAAATTCTGGACCCAAATTTTTTTACAGTGTAATTTCACCCCCCTACTTACAATTTGAGGCATTAAACATGGAGAAATAAATTTGGAAGAGGTATAAAAATTATTGGCAAGTAACCCACTGTTAACACTAGGGACTATATTCGTGAACAACGAAAATCAAGGGACGACAATTGTGGTCTCGGACCTAATAGGATAGAAAGAGTTGACAAATCTTAAAAAAACTTGGTATGACCAAAGCTTAATAAATTATAACACTACTTGCAAAGTTTCGTAACAATAGGATATATATTATAGACAATATGTTAAATTCTATACTCATCTTTGCGTGTTAAATTTTGACGTTAAAATTGAATAATTTCAACTATCAACATTTTGGGCTTTGAAAATTAAAATATTGCAAAAAAATACTTTTTAAATGCCCTAATATATCATTTATTATGTACTAAAAGCAATAGAGTACTCATTTGATTTATCAGAGTTAGCATAATTATTCAAAAGTCAAATTTATATCAGCCTGGGCCTAAAAATTGAGGTTTTTCAATGAAAGGGGGCCTTACATGAAGATGTAATATTTTCCAGCAATTTTAAATTTGTGAAGCTTTTTGGTTATAAATAATCCTTACATATGTATTGAATGTACTTTAAATGGAAAGAAAAGTCACAAATAACATATCATATTAGTTTAAAAGGGTCTTAAGCCAAGTAAGACTGGAAAAAAATAAGGGTCAATTTAGGCCGTGCCACATATTTACATTAAAAAATGCATATTGAGGCTATAAGAAATAAAAAATTGTGTCTTTTTTATCATTTCTATACTCATGTGATATGATACAACAAATCTGAGCACAAAAAGGCTCTTGCAATTAACTTTTCTTACAGACAGTATGGTCTGATACAAAGATTTTTGCCTTTTTAATGAAAAACTTGATTGTAATTTTAGTCTCAACAGGCTTATATTTAAACCACTTGCTATCCTACAGAAGAAAAGAAAGATATTATGTGAGATGGAACAGGTACAATAGACATTGTAAAGTGCTTTTGATACAAATTTAGTGAGGTCTTTATTGTGGACTTCAAATTTTATGTACCAAGAACCCCACTTTTGACTTCATCCAAACAGGGCGTTAGACAAGGGTCATTTATACAACACATTTTGTACATATTGTCTGAGATAATCTTCTTTTCTGTAGATTCTGAGTTCAAAAACAAGTAAAAGAACTAGATAAAGGCATAGAAACACAAGTATTGACACATGAAAGCCTGTCAGATAGAAAGTCAGGATGCCATGTATGCATCAGTATTGAAAAAGCCTTGAAATGCCTATTTTGACCATAAAATGCCAAAATTGGTCATTTTTGCAGATATTCTATTAAATAAAAGTTTAAATCCTTTAGTTTCATGCTATTTGACAAATTGACACCACCAAATCATTTAGGGAAGATGCCAAAGTACAGATTCTATATTTACAGACTTCACCTCTTAGGTCCGAGAACACAATTAATTCGTAGTGCATTTCTTTTAGAACATAAATGAAAATTAAAAAATTCCCACCTGCGCTTTCTCAATGAAATTTTTACAGTGTGTTGTACTACTTTTGGGACAAATTATATCAAAATTATAGAAAACTTCATCGCCTCTAACTCAAAATATGGACAATTTTGTGTTTAGGGTGTCTTGAAATCTTTTGACAGCTTCCGAAGTGCTAATTTTTAACCTTTTTCAGCTGGACCAAATCACTACTTTTCTGTAAAATTCTGGACCCAAATTTTTTTACAGTGTAATTTCACCCCCCTACTTACAATTTGAGGCATTAAACATGGAGAAATAAATTTGGAAGAGGTATAAAAATTATTGGCAAGTAACCCACTGTTAACACTAGGGACTATATTCGTGAACAACGAAAATCAAGGGACGACAATTGTGGTCTCGGACCTAATAGGATAGAAAGAGTTGACAAATCTTAAAAAAACTTGGTATGACCAAAGCTTAATAAATTATAACACTACTTGCAAAGTTTCGTAACAATAGGATATATATTATAGACAATATGTTAAATTCTATACTCATCTTTGCGTGTTAAATTTTGACGTTAAAATTGAATAATTTCAACTATCAACATTTTGGGCTTTGAAAATTAAAATATTGCAAAAAAATACTTTTTAAATGCCCTAATATATCATTTATTATGTACTAAAAGCAATAGAGTACTCATTTGATTTATCAGAGTTAGCATAATTATTCAAAAGTCAAATTTATATCAGCCTGGGCCTAAAAATTGAGGTTTTTCAATGAAAGGGGGCCTTACATGAAGATGTAATATTTTCCAGCAATTTTAAATTTGTGAAGCTTTTTGGTTATAAATAATCCTTACATATGTATTGAATGTACTTTAAATGGAAAGAAAAGTCACAAATAACATATCATATTAGTTTAAAAGGGTCTTAAGCCAAGTAAGACTGGAAAAAAATAAGGGTCAATTTAGGCCGTGCCACATATTTACATTAAAAAATGCATATTGAGGCTATAAGAAATAAAAAATTGTGTCTTTTTTATCATTTCTATACTCATGTGATATGATACAACAAATCTGAGCACAAAAAGGCTCTTGCAATTAACTTTTCTTACAGACAGTATGGTCTGATACAAAGATTTTTGCCTTTTTAATGAAAAACTTGATTGTAATTTTAGTCTCAACAGGCTTATATTTAAACCACTTGCTATCCTACAGAAGAAAAGAAAGATATTATGTGAGATGGAACAGGTACAATAGACATTGTAAAGTGCTTTTGATACAAATTTAGTGAGGTCTTTATTGTGGACTTCAAATTTTATGTACCAAGAACCCCACTTTTGACTTCATCCAAACAGGGCGTTAGACAAGGGTCATTTATACAACACATTTTGTACATATTGTCTGAGATAATCTTCTTTTCTGTAGATTCTGAGTTCAAAAACAAGTAAAAGAACTAGATAAAGGCATAGAAACACAAGTATTGACACATGAAAGCCTGTCAGATAGAAAGTCAGGATGCCATGTATGCATCAGTATTGAAAAAGCCTTGAAATGCCTATTTTGACCATAAAATGCCAAAATTGGTCATTTTTGCAGATATTCTATTAAATAAAAGTTTAAATCCTTTAGTTTCATGCTATTTGACAAATTGACACCACCAAATCATTTAGGGAAGATGCCAAAGTACAGATTCTATATTTACAGACTTCACCTCTTAGGTCCGAGAACACAATTAATTCGTAGTGCATTTCTTTTAGAACATAAATGAAAATTAAAAAATTCCCACCTGCGCTTTCTCAATGAAATTTTTACAGTGTGTTGTACTACTTTTGGGACAAATTATATCAAAATTATAGAAAACTTCATCGCCTCTAACTCAAAATATGGACAATTTTGTGTTTAGGGTGTCTTGAAATCTTTTGACAGCTTCCGAAGTGCTAATTTTTAACCTTTTTCAGCTGGACCAAATCACTACTTTTCTGTAAAATTCTGGACCCAAATTTTTTTACAGTGTAATTTCACCCCCCTACTTACAATTTGAGGCATTAAACATGGAGAAATAAATTTGGAAGAGGTATAAAAATTATTGGCAAGTAACCCACTGTTAACACTAGGGACTATATTCGTGAACAACGAAAATCAAGGGACGACAATTGTGGTCTCGGACCTAATAGGATAGAAAGAGTTGACAAATCTTAAAAAAACTTGGTATGACCAAAGCTTAATAAATTATAACACTACTTGCAAAGTTTCGTAACAATAGGATATATATTATAGACAATATGTTAAATTCTATACTCATCTTTGCGTGTTAAATTTTGACGTTAAAATTGAATAATTTCAACTATCAACATTTTGGGCTTTGAAAATTAAAATATTGCAAAAAAATACTTTTTAAATGCCCTAATATATCATTTATTATGTACTAAAAGCAATAGAGTACTCATTTGATTTATCAGAGTTAGCATAATTATTCAAAAGTCAAATTTATATCAGCCTGGGCCTAAAAATTGAGGTTTTTCAATGAAAGGGGGCCTTACATGAAGATGTAATATTTTCCAGCAATTTTAAATTTGTGAAGCTTTTTGGTTATAAATAATCCTTACATATGTATTGAATGTACTTTAAATGGAAAGAAAAGTCACAAATAACATATCATATTAGTTTAAAAGGGTCTTAAGCCAAGTAAGACTGGAAAAAAATAAGGGTCAATTTAGGCCGTGCCACATATTTACATTAAAAAATGCATATTGAGGCTATAAGAAATAAAAAATTGTGTCTTTTTTATCATTTCTATACTCATGTGATATGATACAACAAATCTGAGCACAAAAAGGCTCTTGCAATTAACTTTTCTTACAGACAGTATGGTCTGATACAAAGATTTTTGCCTTTTTAATGAAAAACTTGATTGTAATTTTAGTCTCAACAGGCTTATATTTAAACCACTTGCTATCCTACAGAAGAAAAGAAAGATATTATGTGAGATGGAACAGGTACAATAGACATTGTAAAGTGCTTTTGATACAAATTTAGTGAGGTCTTTATTGTGGACTTCAAATTTTATGTACCAAGAACCCCACTTTTGACTTCATCCAAACAGGGCGTTAGACAAGGGTCATTTATACAACACATTTTGTACATATTGTCTGAGATAATCTTCTTTTCTGTAGATTCTGAGTTCAAAAACAAGTAAAAGAACTAGATAAAGGCATAGAAACACAAGTATTGACACATGAAAGCCTGTCAGATAGAAAGTCAGGATGCCATGTATGCATCAGTATTGAAAAAGCCTTGAAATGCCTATTTTGACCATAAAATGCCAAAATTGGTCATTTTTGCAGATATTCTATTAAATAAAAGTTTAAATCCTTTAGTTTCATGCTATTTGACAAATTGACACCACCAAATCATTTAGGGAAGATGCCAAAGTACAGATTCTATATTTACAGACTTCACCTCTTAGGTCCGAGAACACAATTAATTCGTAGTGCATTTCTTTTAGAACATAAATGAAAATTAAAAAATTCCCACCTGCGCTTTCTCAATGAAATTTTTACAGTGTGTTGTACTACTTTTGGGACAAATTATATCAAAATTATAGAAAACTTCATCGCCTCTAACTCAAAATATGGACAATTTTGTGTTTAGGGTGTCTTGAAATCTTTTGACAGCTTCCGAAGTGCTAATTTTTAACCTTTTTCAGCTGGACCAAATCACTACTTTTCTGTAAAATTCTGGACCCAAATTTTTTTACAGTGTAATTTCACCCCCCTACTTACAATTTGAGGCATTAAACATGGAGAAATAAATTTGGAAGAGGTATAAAAATTATTGGCAAGTAACCCACTGTTAACACTAGGGACTATATTCGTGAACAACGAAAATCAAGGGACGACAATTGTGGTCTCGGACCTAATAGGATAGAAAGAGTTGACAAATCTTAAAAAAACTTGGTATGACCAAAGCTTAATAAATTATAACACTACTTGCAAAGTTTCGTAACAATAGGATATATATTATAGACAATATGTTAAATTCTATACTCATCTTTGCGTGTTAAATTTTGACGTTAAAATTGAATAATTTCAACTATCAACATTTTGGGCTTTGAAAATTAAAATATTGCAAAAAAATACTTTTTAAATGCCCTAATATATCATTTATTATGTACTAAAAGCAATAGAGTACTCATTTGATTTATCAGAGTTAGCATAATTATTCAAAAGTCAAATTTATATCAGCCTGGGCCTAAAAATTGAGGTTTTTCAATGAAAGGGGGCCTTACATGAAGATGTAATATTTTCCAGCAATTTTAAATTTGTGAAGCTTTTTGGTTATAAATAATCCTTACATATGTATTGAATGTACTTTAAATGGAAAGAAAAGTCACAAATAACATATCATATTAGTTTAAAAGGGTCTTAAGCCAAGTAAGACTGGAAAAAAATAAGGGTCAATTTAGGCCGTGCCACATATTTACATTAAAAAATGCATATTGAGGCTATAAGAAATAAAAAATTGTGTCTTTTTTATCATTTCTATACTCATGTGATATGATACAACAAATCTGAGCACAAAAAGGCTCTTGCAATTAACTTTTCTTACAGACAGTATGGTCTGATACAAAGATTTTTGCCTTTTTAATGAAAAACTTGATTGTAATTTTAGTCTCAACAGGCTTATATTTAAACCACTTGCTATCCTACAGAAGAAAAGAAAGATATTATGTGAGATGGAACAGGTACAATAGACATTGTAAAGTGCTTTTGATACAAATTTAGTGAGGTCTTTATTGTGGACTTCAAATTTTATGTACCAAGAACCCCACTTTTGACTTCATCCAAACAGGGCGTTAGACAAGGGTCATTTATACAACACATTTTGTACATATTGTCTGAGATAATCTTCTTTTCTGTAGATTCTGAGTTCAAAAACAAGTAAAAGAACTAGATAAAGGCATAGAAACACAAGTATTGACACATGAAAGCCTGTCAGATAGAAAGTCAGGATGCCATGTATGCATCAGTATTGAAAAAGCCTTGAAATGCCTATTTTGACCATAAAATGCCAAAATTGGTCATTTTTGCAGATATTCTATTAAATAAAAGTTTAAATCCTTTAGTATCATGCTATTTGACAAATTGACACCACCAAATCATTTAGGGAAGATGCCAAAGTACAGATTCTATATTTACAGACTTCACCTCTTAGGTCCGAGAACACAATTAATTCGTAGTGCATTTCTTTTAGAACATAAATGAAAATTAAAAAATTCCCACCTGCGCTTTCTCAATGAAATTTTTACAGTGTGTTGTACTACTTTTGGGACAAATTATATCAAAATTATAGAAAACTTCATCGCCTCTAACTCAAAATATGGACAATTTTGTGTTTAGGGTGTCTTGAAATCTTTTGACAGCTTCCGAAGTGCTAATTTTTAACCTTTTTCAGCTGGACCAAATCACTACTTTTCTGTAAAATTCTGGACCCAAATTTTTTTACAGTGTAATTTCACCCCCCTACTTACAATTTGAGGCATTAAACATGGAGAAATAAATTTGGAAGAGGTATAAAAATTATTGGCAAGTAATCCACTGTTAACACTAGGGACTATATTCGTGAACAACGAAAATCAAGGGACGACAATTGTGGTCTCGGACCTAATAGGATAGAAAGAGTTGACAAATCTTAAAAAAACTTGGTATGACCAAAGCTTAATAAATTATAACACTACTTGCAAAGTTTCGTAACAATAGGATATATATTATAGACAATATGTTAAATTCTATACTCATCTTTGCGTGTTAAATTTTGACGTTAAAATTGAATAATTTCAACTATCAACATTTTGGGCTTTGAAAATTAAAATATTGCAAAAAAATACTTTTTAAATGCCCTAATATATCATTTATTATGTACTAAAAGCAATAGAGTACTCATTTGATTTATCAGAGTTAGCATAATTATTCAAAAGTCAAATTTATATCAGCCTGGGCCTAAAAATTGAGGTTTTTCAATGAAAGGGGGCCTTACATGAAGATGTAATATTTTCCAGCAATTTTAAATTTGTGAAGCTTTTTGGTTATAAATAATCCTTACATATGTATTGAATGTACTTTAAATGGAAAGAAAAGTCACAAATAACATATCATATTAGTTTAAAAGGGTCTTAAGCCAAGTAAGACTGGAAAAAAATAAGGGTCAATTTAGGCCGTGCCACATATTTACATTAAAAAATGCATATTGAGGCTATAAGAAATAAAAAATTGTGTCTTTTTTATCATTTCTATACTCATGTGATATGATACAACAAATCTGAGCACAAAAAGGCTCTTGCAATTAACTTTTCTTACAGACAGTATGGTCTGATACAAAGATTTTTGCCTTTTTAATGAAAAACTTGATTGTAATTTTAGTCTCAACAGGCTTATATTTAAACCACTTGCTATCCTACAGAAGAAAAGAAAGATATTATGTGAGATGGAACAGGTACAATAGACATTGTAAAGTGCTTTTGATACAAATTTAGTGAGGTCTTTATTGTGGACTTCAAATTTTATGTACCAAGAACCCCACTTTTGACTTCATCCAAACAGGGCGTTAGACAAGGGTCATTTATACAACACATTTTGTACATATTGTCTGAGATAATCTTCTTTTCTGTAGATTCTGAGTTCAAAAACAAGTAAAAGAACTAGATAAAGGCATAGAAACACAAGTATTGACACATGAAAGCCTGTCAGATAGAAAGTCAGGATGCCATGTATGCATCAGTATTGAAAAAGCCTTGAAATGCCTATTTTGACCATAAAATGCCAAAATTGGTCATTTTTGCAGATATTCTATTAAATAAAAGTTTAAATCCTTTAGTTTCATGCTATTTGACAAATTGACACCACCAAATCATTTAGGGAAGATGCCAAAGTACAGATTCTATATTTACAGACTTCACCTCTTAGGTCCGAGAACACAATTAATTCGTAGTGCATTTCTTTTAGAACATAAATGAAAATTAAAAAATTCCCACCTGCGCTTTCTCAATGAAATTTTTACAGTGTGTTGTACTACTTTTGGGACAAATTATATCAAAATTATAGAAAACTTCATCGCCTCTAACTCAAAATATGGACAATTTTGTGTTTAGGGTGTCTTGAAATCTTTTGACAGCTTCCGAAGTGCTAATTTTTAACCTTTTTCAGCTGGACCAAATCACTACTTTTCTGTAAAATTCTGGACCCAAATTTTTTTACAGTGTAATTTCACCCCCCTACTTACAATTTGAGGCATTAAACATGGAGAAATAAATTTGGAAGAGGTATAAAAATTATTGGCAAGTAACCCACTGTTAACACTAGGGACTATATTCGTGAACAACGAAAATCAAGGGACGACAATTGTGGTCTCGGACCTAATAGGATAGAAAGAGTTGACAAATCTTAAAAAAACTTGGTATGACCAAAGCTTAATAAATTATAACACTACTTGCAAAGTTTCGTAACAATAGGATATATATTATAGACAATATGTTAAATTCTATACTCATCTTTGCGTGTTAAATTTTGACGTTAAAATTGAATAATTTCAACTATCAACATTTTGGGCTTTGAAAATTAAAATATTGCAAAAAAATACTTTTTAAATGCCCTAATATATCATTTATTATGTACTAAAAGCAATAGAGTACTCATTTGATTTATCAGAGTTAGCATAATTATTCAAAAGTCAAATTTATATCAGCCTGGGCCTAAAAATTGAGGTTTTTCAATGAAAGGGGGCCTTACATGAAGATGTAATATTTTCCAGCAATTTTAAATTTGTGAAGCTTTTTGGTTATAAATAATCCTTACATATGTATTGAATGTACTTTAAATGGAAAGAAAAGTCACAAATAACATATCATATTAGTTTAAAAGGGTCTTAAGCCAAGTAAGACTGGAAAAAAATAAGGGTCAATTTAGGCCGTGCCACATATTTACATTAAAAAATGCATATTGAGGCTATAAGAAATAAAAAATTGTGTCTTTTTTATCATTTCTATACTCATGTGATATGATACAACAAATCTGAGCACAAAAAGGCTCTTGCAATTAACTTTTCTTACAGACAGTATGGTCTGATACAAAGATTTTTGCCTTTTTAATGAAAAACTTGATTGTAATTTTAGTCTCAACAGGCTTATATTTAAACCACTTGCTATCCTACAGAAGAAAAGAAAGATATTATGTGAGATGGAACAGGTACAATAGACATTGTAAAGTGCTTTTGATACAAATTTAGTGAGGTCTTTATTGTGGACTTCAAATTTTATGTACCAAGAACCCCACTTTTGACTTCATCCAAACAGGGCGTTAGACAAGGGTCATTTATACAACACATTTTGTACATATTGTCTGAGATAATCTTCTTTTCTGTAGATTCTGAGTTCAAAAACAAGTAAAAGAACTAGATAAAGGCATAGAAACACAAGTATTGACACATGAAAGCCTGTCAGATAGAAAGTCAGGATGCCATGTATGCATCAGTATTGAAAAAGCCTTGAAATGCCTATTTTGACCATAAAATGCCAAAATTGGTCATTTTTGCAGATATTCTATTAAATAAAAGTTTAAATCCTTTAGTTTCATGCTATTTGACAAATTGACACCACCAAATCATTTAGGGAAGATGCCAAAGTACAGATTCTATATTTACAGACTTCACCTCTTAGGTCCGAGAACACAATTAATTCGTAGTGCATTTCTTTTAGAACATAAATGAAAATTAAAAAATTCCCACCTGCGCTTTCTCAATGAAATTTTTACAGTGTGTTGTACTACTTTTGGGACAAATTATATCAAAATTATAGAAAACTTCATCGCCTCTAACTCAAAATATGGACAATTTTGTGTTTAGGGTGTCTTGAAATCTTTTGACAGCTTCCGAAGTGCTAATTTTTAACCTTTTTCAGCTGGACCAAATCACTACTTTTCTGTAAAATTCTGGACCCAAATTTTTTTACAGTGTAATTTCACCCCCCTACTTACAATTTGAGGCATTAAACATGGAGAAATAAATTTGGAAGAGGTATAAAAATTATTGGCAAGTAACCCACTGTTAACACTAGGGACTATATTCGTGAACAACGAAAATCAAGGGACGACAATTGTGGTCTCGGACCTAATAGGATAGAAAGAGTTGACAAATCTTAAAAAAACTTGGTATGACCAAAGCTTAATAAATTATAACACTACTTGCAAAGTTTCGTAACAATAGGATATATATTATAGACAATATGTTAAATTCTATACTCATCTTTGCGTGTTAAATTTTGACGTTAAAATTGAATAATTTCAACTATCAACATTTTGGGCTTTGAAAATTAAAATATTGCAAAAAAATACTTTTTAAATGCCCTAATATATCATTTATTATGTACTAAAAGCAATAGAGTACTCATTTGATTTATCAGAGTTAGCATAATTATTCAAAAGTCAAATTTATATCAGCCTGGGCCTAAAAATTGAGGTTTTTCAATGAAAGGGGGCCTTACATGAAGATGTAATATTTTCCAGCAATTTTAAATTTGTGAAGCTTTTTGGTTATAAATAATCCTTACATATGTATTGAATGTACTTTAAATGGAAAGAAAAGTCACAAATAACATATCATATTAGTTTAAAAGGGTCTTAAGCCAAGTAAGACTGGAAAAAAATAAGGGTCAATTTAGGCCGTGCCACATATTTACATTAAAAAATGCATATTGAGGCTATAAGAAATAAAAAATTGTGTCTTTTTTATCATTTCTATACTCATGTGATATGATACAACAAATCTGAGCACAAAAAGGCTCTTGCAATTAACTTTTCTTACAGACAGTATGGTCTGATACAAAGATTTTTGCCTTTTTAATGAAAAACTTGATTGTAATTTTAGTCTCAACAGGCTTATATTTAAACCACTTGCTATCCTACAGAAGAAAAGAAAGATATTATGTGAGATGGAACAGGTACAATAGACATTGTAAAGTGCTTTTGATACAAATTTAGTGAGGTCTTTATTGTGGACTTCAAATTTTATGTACCAAGAACCCCACTTTTGACTTCATCCAAACAGGGCGTTAGACAAGGGTCATTTATACAACACATTTTGTACATATTGTCTGAGATAATCTTCTTTTCTGTAGATTCTGAGTTCAAAAACAAGTAAAAGAACTAGATAAAGGCATAGAAACACAAGTATTGACACATGAAAGCCTGTCAGATAGAAAGTCAGGATGCCATGTATGCATCAGTATTGAAAAAGCCTTGAAATGCCTATTTTGACCATAAAATGCCAAAATTGGTCATTTTTGCAGATATTCTATTAAATAAAAGTTTAAATCCTTTAGTTTCATGCTATTTGACAAATTGACACCACCAAATCATTTAGGGAAGATGCCAAAGTACAGATTCTATATTTACAGACTTCACCTCTTAGGTCCGAGAACACAATTAATTCGTAGTGCATTTCTTTTAGAACATAAATGAAAATTAAAAAATTCCCACCTGCGCTTTCTCAATGAAATTTTTACAGTGTGTTGTACTACTTTTGGGACAAATTATATCAAAATTATAGAAAACTTCATCGCCTCTAACTCAAAATATGGACAATTTTGTGTTTAGGGTGTCTTGAAATCTTTTGACAGCTTCCGAAGTGCTAATTTTTAACCTTTTTCAGCTGGACCAAATCACTACTTTTCTGTAAAATTCTGGACCCAAATTTTTTTACAGTGTAATTTCACCCCCCTACTTACAATTTGAGGCATTAAACATGGAGAAATAAATTTGGAAGAGGTATAAAAATTATTGGCAAGTAACCCACTGTTAACACTAGGGACTATATTCGTGAACAACGAAAATCAAGGGACGACAATTGTGGTCTCGGACCTAATAGGATAGAAAGAGTTGACAAATCTTAAAAAAACTTGGTATGACCAAAGCTTAATAAATTATAACACTACTTGCAAAGTTTCGTAACAATAGGATATATATTATAGACAATATGTTAAATTCTATACTCATCTTTGCGTGTTAAATTTTGACGTTAAAATTGAATAATTTCAACTATCAACATTTTGGGCTTTGAAAATTAAAATATTGCAAAAAAATACTTTTTAAATGCCCTAATATATCATTTATTATGTACTAAAAGCAATAGAGTACTCATTTGATTTATCAGAGTTAGCATAATTATTCAAAAGTCAAATTTATATCAGCCTGGGCCTAAAAATTGAGGTTTTTCAATGAAAGGGGGCCTTACATGAAGATGTAATATTTTCCAGCAATTTTAAATTTGTGAAGCTTTTTGGTTATAAATAATCCTTACATATGTATTGAATGTACTTTAAATGGAAAGAAAAGTCACAAATAACATATCATATTAGTTTAAAAGGGTCTTAAGCCAAGTAAGACTGGAAAAAAATAAGGGTCAATTTAGGCCGTGCCACATATTTACATTAAAAAATGCATATTGAGGCTATAAGAAATAAAAAATTGTGTCTTTTTTATCATTTCTATACTCATGTGATATGATACAACAAATCTGAGCACAAAAAGGCTCTTGCAATTAACTTTTCTTACAGACAGTATGGTCTGATACAAAGATTTTTGCCTTTTTAATGAAAAACTTGATTGTAATTTTAGTCTCAACAGGCTTATATTTAAACCACTTGCTATCCTACAGAAGAAAAGAAAGATATTATGTGAGATGGAACAGGTACAATAGACATTGTAAAGTGCTTTTGATACAAATTTAGTGAGGTCTTTATTGTGGACTTCAAATTTTATGTACCAAGAACCCCACTTTTGACTTCATCCAAACAGGGCGTTAGACAAGGGTCATTTATACAACACATTTTGTACATATTGTCTGAGATAATCTTCTTTTCTGTAGATTCTGAGTTCAAAAACAAGTAAAAGAACTAGATAAAGGCATAGAAACACAAGTATTGACACATGAAAGCCTGTCAGATAGAAAGTCAGGATGCCATGTATGCATCAGTATTGAAAAAGCCTTGAAATGCCTATTTTGACCATAAAATGCCAAAATTGGTCATTTTTGCAGATATTCTATTAAATAAAAGTTTAAATCCTTTAGTTTCATGCTATTTGACAAATTGACACCACCAAATCATTTAGGGAAGATGCCAAAGTACAGATTCTATATTTACAGACTTCACCTCTTAGGTCCGAGAACACAATTAATTCGTAGTGCATTTCTTTTAGAACATAAATGAAAATTAAAAAATTCCCACCTGCGCTTTCTCAATGAAATTTTTACAGTGTGTTGTACTACTTTTGGGACAAATTATATCAAAATTATAGAAAACTTCATCGCCTCTAACTCAAAATATGGACAATTTTGTGTTTAGGGTGTCTTGAAATCTTTTGACAGCTTCCGAAGTGCTAATTTTTAACCTTTTTCAGCTGGACCAAATCACTACTTTTCTGTAAAATTCTGGACCCAAATTTTTTTACAGTGTAATTTCACCCCCCTACTTACAATTTGAGGCATTAAACATGGAGAAATAAATTTGGAAGAGGTATAAAAATTATTGGCAAGTAACCCACTGTTAACACTAGGGACTATATTCGTGAACAACGAAAATCAAGGGACGACAATTGTGGTCTCGGACCTAATAGGATAGAAAGAGTTGACAAATCTTAAAAAAACTTGGTATGACCAAAGCTTAATAAATTATAACACTACTTGCAAAGTTTCGTAACAATAGGATATATATTATAGACAATATGTTAAATTCTATACTCATCTTTGCGTGTTAAATTTTGACGTTAAAATTGAATAATTTCAACTATCAACATTTTGGGCTTTGAAAATTAAAATATTGCAAAAAAATACTTTTTAAATGCCCTAATATATCATTTATTATGTACTAAAAGCAATAGAGTACTCATTTGATTTATCAGAGTTAGCATAATTATTCAAAAGTCAAATTTATATCAGCCTGGGCCTAAAAATTGAGGTTTTTCAATGAAAGGGGGCCTTACATGAAGATGTAATATTTTCCAGCAATTTTAAATTTGTGAAGCTTTTTGGTTATAAATAATCCTTACATATGTATTGAATGTACTTTAAATGGAAAGAAAAGTCACAAATAACATATCATATTAGTTTAAAAGGGTCTTAAGCCAAGTAAGACTGGAAAAAAATAAGGGTCAATTTAGGCCGTGCCACATATTTACATTAAAAAATGCATATTGAGGCTATAAGAAATAAAAAATTGTGTCTTTTTTATCATTTCTATACTCATGTGATATGATACAACAAATCTGAGCACAAAAAGGCTCTTGCAATTAACTTTTCTTACAGACAGTATGGTCTGATACAAAGATTTTTGCCTTTTTAATGAAAAACTTGATTGTAATTTTAGTCTCAACAGGCTTATATTTAAACCACTTGCTATCCTACAGAAGAAAAGAAAGATATTATGTGAGATGGAACAGGTACAATAGACATTGTAAAGTGCTTTTGATACAAATTTAGTGAGGTCTTTATTGTGGACTTCAAATTTTATGTACCAAGAACCCCACTTTTGACTTCATCCAAACAGGGCGTTAGACAAGGGTCATTTATACAACACATTTTGTACATATTGTCTGAGATAATCTTCTTTTCTGTAGATTCTGAGTTCAAAAACAAGTAAAAGAACTAGATAAAGGCATAGAAACACAAGTATTGACACATGAAAGCCTGTCAGATAGAAAGTCAGGATGCCATGTATGCATCAGTATTGAAAAAGCCTTGAAATGCCTATTTTGACCATAAAATGCCAAAATTGGTCATTTTTGCAGATATTCTATTAAATAAAAGTTTAAATCCTTTAGTTTCATGCTATTTGACAAATTGACACCACCAAATCATTTAGGGAAGATGCCAAAGTACAGATTCTATATTTACAGACTTCACCTCTTAGGTCCGAGAACACAATTAATTCGTAGTGCATTTCTTTTAGAACATAAATGAAAATTAAAAAATTCCCACCTGCGCTTTCTCAATGAAATTTTTACAGTGTGTTGTACTACTTTTGGGACAAATTATATCAAAATTATAGAAAACTTCATCGCCTCTAACTCAAAATATGGACAATTTTGTGTTTAGGGTGTCTTGAAATCTTTTGACAGCTTCCGAAGTGCTAATTTTTAACCTTTTTCAGCTGGACCAAATCACTACTTTTCTGTAAAATTCTGGACCCAAATTTTTTTACAGTGTAATTTCACCCCCCTACTTACAATTTGAGGCATTAAACATGGAGAAATAAATTTGGAAGAGGTATAAAAATTATTGGCAAGTAACCCACTGTTAACACTAGGGACTATATTCGTGAACAACGAAAATCAAGGGACGACAATTGTGGTCTCGGACCTAATAGGATAGAAAGAGTTGACAAATCTTAAAAAAACTTGGTATGACCAAAGCTTAATAAATTATAACACTACTTGCAAAGTTTCGTAACAATAGGATATATATTATAGACAATATGTTAAATTCTATACTCATCTTTGCGTGTTAAATTTTGACGTTAAAATTGAATAATTTCAACTATCAACATTTTGGGCTTTGAAAATTAAAATATTGCAAAAAAATACTTTTTAAATGCCCTAATATATCATTTATTATGTACTAAAAGCAATAGAGTACTCATTTGATTTATCAGAGTTAGCATAATTATTCAAAAGTCAAATTTATATCAGCCTGGGCCTAAAAATTGAGGTTTTTCAATGAAAGGGGGCCTTACATGAAGATGTAATATTTTCCAGCAATTTTAAATTTGTGAAGCTTTTTGGTTATAAATAATCCTTACATATGTATTGAATGTACTTTAAATGGAAAGAAAAGTCACAAATAACATATCATATTAGTTTAAAAGGGTCTTAAGCCAAGTAAGACTGGAAAAAAATAAGGGTCAATTTAGGCCGTGCCACATATTTACATTAAAAAATGCATATTGAGGCTATAAGAAATAAAAAATTGTGTCTTTTTTATCATTTCTATACTCATGTGATATGATACAACAAATCTGAGCACAAAAAGGCTCTTGCAATTAACTTTTCTTACAGACAGTATGGTCTGATACAAAGATTTTTGCCTTTTTAATGAAAAACTTGATTGTAATTTTAGTCTCAACAGGCTTATATTTAAACCACTTGCTATCCTACAGAAGAAAAGAAAGATATTATGTGAGATGGAACAGGTACAATAGACATTGTAAAGTGCTTTTGATACAAATTTAGTGAGGTCTTTATTGTGGACTTCAAATTTTATGTACCAAGAACCCCACTTTTGACTTCATCCAAACAGGGCGTTAGACAAGGGTCATTTATACAACACATTTTGTACATATTGTCTGAGATAATCTTCTTTTCTGTAGATTCTGAGTTCAAAAACAAGTAAAAGAACTAGATAAAGGCATAGAAACACAAGTATTGACACATGAAAGCCTGTCAGATAGAAAGTCAGGATGCCATGTATGCATCAGTATTGAAAAAGCCTTGAAATGCCTATTTTGACCATAAAATGCCAAAATTGGTCATTTTTGCAGATATTCTATTAAATAAAAGTTTAAATCCTTTAGTTTCATGCTATTTGACAAATTGACACCACCAAATCATTTAGGGAAGATGCCAAAGTACAGATTCTATATTTACAGACTTCACCTCTTAGGTCCGAGAACACAATTAATTCGTAGTGCATTTCTTTTAGAACATAAATGAAAATTAAAAAATTCCCACCTGCGCTTTCTCAATGAAATTTTTACAGTGTGTTGTACTACTTTTGGGACAAATTATATCAAAATTATAGAAAACTTCATCGCCTCTAACTCAAAATATGGACAATTTTGTGTTTAGGGTGTCTTGAAATCTTTTGACAGCTTCCGAAGTGCTAATTTTTAACCTTTTTCAGCTGGACCAAATCACTACTTTTCTGTAAAATTCTGGACCCAAATTTTTTTACAGTGTAATTTCACCCCCCTACTTACAATTTGAGGCATTAAACATGGAGAAATAAATTTGGAAGAGGTATAAAAATTATTGGCAAGTAACCCACTGTTAACACTAGGGACTATATTCGTGAACAACGAAAATCAAGGGACGACAATTGTGGTCTCGGACCTAATAGGATAGAAAGAGTTGACAAATCTTAAAAAAACTTGGTATGACCAAAGCTTAATAAATTATAACACTACTTGCAAAGTTTCGTAACAATAGGATATATATTATAGACAATATGTTAAATTCTATACTCATCTTTGCGTGTTAAATTTTGACGTTAAAATTGAATAATTTCAACTATCAACATTTTGGGCTTTGAAAATTAAAATATTGCAAAAAAATACTTTTTAAATGCCCTAATATATCATTTATTATGTACTAAAAGCAATAGAGTACTCATTTGATTTATCAGAGTTAGCATAATTATTCAAAAGTCAAATTTATATCAGCCTGGGCCTAAAAATTGAGGTTTTTCAATGAAAGGGGGCCTTACATGAAGATGTAATATTTTCCAGCAATTTTAAATTTGTGAAGCTTTTTGGTTATAAATAATCCTTACATATGTATTGAATGTACTTTAAATGGAAAGAAAAGTCACAAATAACATATCATATTAGTTTAAAAGGGTCTTAAGCCAAGTAAGACTGGAAAAAAATAAGGGTCAATTTAGGCCGTGCCACATATTTACATTAAAAAATGCATATTGAGGCTATAAGAAATAAAAAATTGTGTCTTTTTTATCATTTCTATACTCATGTGATATGATACAACAAATCTGAGCACAAAAAGGCTCTTGCAATTAACTTTTCTTACAGACAGTATGGTCTGATACAAAGATTTTTGCCTTTTTAATGAAAAACTTGATTGTAATTTTAGTCTCAACAGGCTTATATTTAAACCACTTGCTATCCTACAGAAGAAAAGAAAGATATTATGTGAGATGGAACAGGTACAATAGACATTGTAAAGTGCTTTTGATACAAATTTAGTGAGGTCTTTATTGTGGACTTCAAATTTTATGTACCAAGAACCCCACTTTTGACTTCATCCAAACAGGGCGTTAGACAAGGGTCATTTATACAACACATTTTGTACATATTGTCTGAGATAATCTTCTTTTCTGTAGATTCTGAGTTCAAAAACAAGTAAAAGAACTAGATAAAGGCATAGAAACACAAGTATTGACACATGAAAGCCTGTCAGATAGAAAGTCAGGATGCCATGTATGCATCAGTATTGAAAAAGCCTTGAAATGCCTATTTTGACCATAAAATGCCAAAATTGGTCATTTTTGCAGATATTCTATTAAATAAAAGTTTAAATCCTTTAGTTTCATGCTATTTGACAAATTGACACCACCAAATCATTTAGGGAAGATGCCAAAGTACAGATTCTATATTTACAGACTTCACCTCTTAGGATAGAAAGAGTTGACAAATCTTAAAAAAACTTGGTATGACCAAAGCTTAATAAATTATAACACTACTTGCAAAGTTTCGTAACAATAGGATATATATTATAGACAATATGTTAAATTCTATACTCATCTTTGCGTGTTAAATTTTGACGTTAAAATTGAATAATTTCAACTATCAACATTTTGGGCTTTGAAAATTAAAATATTGCAAAAAAATACTTTTTAAATGCCCTAATATATCATTTATTATGTACTAAAAGCAATAGAGTACTCATTTGATTTATCAGAGTTAGCATAATTATTCAAAAGTCAAATTTATATCAGCCTGGGCCTAAAAATTGAGGTTTTTCAATGAAAGGGGGCCTTACATGAAGATGTAATATTTTCCAGCAATTTTAAATTTGTGAAGCTTTTTGGTTATAAATAATCCTTACATATGTATTGAATGTACTTTAAATGGAAAGAAAAGTCACAAATAACATATCATATTAGTTTAAAAGGGTCTTAAGCCAAGTAAGACTGGAAAAAAATAAGGGTCAATTTAGGCCGTGCCACATATTTACATTAAAAAATGCATATTGAGGCTATAAGAAATAAAAAATTGTGTCTTTTTTATCATTTCTATACTCATGTGATATGATACAACAAATCTGAGCACAAAAAGGCTCTTGCAATTAACTTTTCTTACAGACAGTATGGTCTGATACAAAGATTTTTGCCTTTTTAATGAAAAACTTGATTGTAATTTTAGTCTCAACAGGCTTATATTTAAACCACTTGCTATCCTACAGAAGAAAAGAAAGATATTATGTGAGATGGAACAGGTACAATAGACATTGTAAAGTGCTTTTGATACAAATTTAGTGAGGTCTTTATTGTGGACTTCAAATTTTATGTACCAAGAACCCCACTTTTGACTTCATCCAAACAGGGCGTTAGACAAGGGTCATTTATACAACACATTTTGTACATATTGTCTGAGATAATCTTCTTTTCTGTAGATTCTGAGTTCAAAAACAAGTAAAAGAACTAGATAAAGGCATAGAAACACAAGTATTGACACATGAAAGCCTGTCAGATAGAAAGTCAGGATGCCATGTATGCATCAGTATTGAAAAAGCCTTGAAATGCCTATTTTGACCATAAAATGCCAAAATTGGTCATTTTTGCAGATATTCTATTAAATAAAAGTTTAAATCCTTTAGTTTCATGCTATTTGACAAATTGACACCACCAAATCATTTAGGGAAGATGCCAAAGTACAGATTCTATATTTACAGACTTCACCTCTTAGGTCCGAGAACACAATTAATTCGTAGTGCATTTCTTTTAGAACATAAATGAAAATTAAAAAATTCCCACCTGCGCTTTCTCAATGAAATTTTTACAGTGTGTTGTACTACTTTTGGGACAAATTATATCAAAATTATAGAAAACTTCATCGCCTCTAACTCAAAATATGGACAATTTTGTGTTTAGGGTGTCTTGAAATCTTTTGACAGCTTCCGAAGTGCTAATTTTTAACCTTTTTCAGCTGGACCAAATCACTACTTTTCTGTAAAATTCTGGACCCAAATTTTTTTACAGTGTAATTTCACCCCCCTACTTACAATTTGAGGCATTAAACATGGAGAAATAAATTTGGAAGAGGTATAAAAATTATTGGCAAGTAACCCACTGTTAACACTAGGGACTATATTCGTGAACAACGAAAATCAAGGGACGACAATTGTGGTCTCGGACCTAATAGGATAGAAAGAGTTGACAAATCTTAAAAAAACTTGGTATGACCAAAGCTTAATAAATTATAACACTACTTGCAAAGTTTCGTAACAATAGGATATATATTATAGACAATATGTTAAATTCTATACTCATCTTTGCGTGTTAAATTTTGACGTTAAAATTGAATAATTTCAACTATCAACATTTTGGGCTTTGAAAATTAAAATATTGCAAAAAAATACTTTTTAAATGCCCTAATATATCATTTATTATGTACTAAAAGCAATAGAGTACTCATTTGATTTATCAGAGTTAGCATAATTATTCAAAAGTCAAATTTATATCAGCCTGGGCCTAAAAATTGAGGTTTTTCAATGAAAGGGGGCCTTACATGAAGATGTAATATTTTCCAGCAATTTTAAATTTGTGAAGCTTTTTGGTTATAAATAATCCTTACATATGTATTGAATGTACTTTAAATGGAAAGAAAAGTCACAAATAACATATCATATTAGTTTAAAAGGGTCTTAAGCCAAGTAAGACTGGAAAAAAATAAGGGTCAATTTAGGCCGTGCCACATATTTACATTAAAAAATGCATATTGAGGCTATAAGAAATAAAAAATTGTGTCTTTTTTATCATTTCTATACTCATGTGATATGATACAACAAATCTGAGCACAAAAAGGCTCTTGCAATTAACTTTTCTTACAGACAGTATGGTCTGATACAAAGATTTTTGCCTTTTTAATGAAAAACTTGATTGTAATTTTAGTCTCAACAGGCTTATATTTAAACCACTTGCTATCCTACAGAAGAAAAGAAAGATATTATGTGAGATGGAACAGGTACAATAGACATTGTAAAGTGCTTTTGATACAAATTTAGTGAGGTCTTTATTGTGGACTTCAAATTTTATGTACCAAGAACCCCACTTTTGACTTCATCCAAACAGGGCGTTAGACAAGGGTCATTTATACAACACATTTTGTACATATTGTCTGAGATAATCTTCTTTTCTGTAGATTCTGAGTTCAAAAACAAGTAAAAGAACTAGATAAAGGCATAGAAACACAAGTATTGACACATGAAAGCCTGTCAGATAGAAAGTCAGGATGCCATGTATGCATCAGTATTGAAAAAGCCTTGAAATGCCTATTTTGACCATAAAATGCCAAAATTGGTCATTTTTGCAGATATTCTATTAAATAAAAGTTTAAATCCTTTAGTTTCATGCTATTTGACAAATTGACACCACCAAATCATTTAGGGAAGATGCCAAAGTACAGATTCTATATTTACAGACTTCACCTCTTAGGTCCGAGAACACAATTAATTCGTAGTGCATTTCTTTTAGAACATAAATGAAAATTAAAAAATTCCCACCTGCGCTTTCTCAATGAAATTTTTACAGTGTGTTGTACTACTTTTGGGACAAATTATATCAAAATTATAGAAAACTTCATCGCCTCTAACTCAAAATATGGACAATTTTGTGTTTAGGGTGTCTTGAAATCTTTTGACAGCTTCCGAAGTGCTAATTTTTAACCTTTTTCAGCTGGACCAAATCACTACTTTTCTGTAAAATTCTGGACCCAAATTTTTTTACAGTGTAATTTCACCCCCCTACTTACAATTTGAGGCATTAAACATGGAGAAATAAATTTGGAAGAGGTATAAAAATTATTGGCAAGTAACCCACTGTTAACACTAGGGACTATATTCGTGAACAACGAAAATCAAGGGACGACAATTGTGGTCTCGGACCTAATAGGATAGAAAGAGTTGACAAATCTTAAAAAAACTTGGTATGACCAAAGCTTAATAAATTATAACACTACTTGCAAAGTTTCGTAACAATAGGATATATATTATAGACAATATGTTAAATTCTATACTCATCTTTGCGTGTTAAATTTTGACGTTAAAATTGAATAATTTCAACTATCAACATTTTGGGCTTTGAAAATTAAAATATTGCAAAAAAATACTTTTTAAATGCCCTAATATATCATTTATTATGTACTAAAAGCAATAGAGTACTCATTTGATTTATCAGAGTTAGCATAATTATTCAAAAGTCAAATTTATATCAGCCTGGGCCTAAAAATTGAGGTTTTTCAATGAAAGGGGGCCTTACATGAAGATGTAATATTTTCCAGCAATTTTAAATTTGTGAAGCTTTTTGGTTATAAATAATCCTTACATATGTATTGAATGTACTTTAAATGGAAAGAAAAGTCACAAATAACATATCATATTAGTTTAAAAGGGTCTTAAGCCAAGTAAGACTGGAAAAAAATAAGGGTCAATTTAGGCCGTGCCACATATTTACATTAAAAAATGCATATTGAGGCTATAAGAAATAAAAAATTGTGTCTTTTTTATCATTTCTATACTCATGTGATATGATACAACAAATCTGAGCACAAAAAGGCTCTTGCAATTAACTTTTCTTACAGACAGTATGGTCTGATACAAAGATTTTTGCCTTTTTAATGAAAAACTTGATTGTAATTTTAGTCTCAACAGGCTTATATTTAAACCACTTGCTATCCTACAGAAGAAAAGAAAGATATTATGTGAGATGGAACAGGTACAATAGACATTGTAAAGTGCTTTTGATACAAATTTAGTGAGGTCTTTATTGTGGACTTCAAATTTTATGTACCAAGAACCCCACTTTTGACTTCATCCAAACAGGGCGTTAGACAAGGGTCATTTATACAACACATTTTGTACATATTGTCTGAGATAATCTTCTTTTCTGTAGATTCTGAGTTCAAAAACAAGTAAAAGAACTAGATAAAGGCATAGAAACACAAGTATTGACACATGAAAGCCTGTCAGATAGAAAGTCAGGATGCCATGTATGCATCAGTATTGAAAAAGCCTTGAAATGCCTATTTTGACCATAAAATGCCAAAATTGGTCATTTTTGCAGATATTCTATTAAATAAAAGTTTAAATCCTTTAGTTTCATGCTATTTGACAAATTGACACCACCAAATCATTTAGGGAAGATGCCAAAGTACAGATTCTATATTTACAGACTTCACCTCTTAGGTCCGAGAACACAATTAATTCGTAGTGCATTTCTTTTAGAACATAAATGAAAATTAAAAAATTCCCACCTGCGCTTTCTCAATGAAATTTTTACAGTGTGTTGTACTACTTTTGGGACAAATTATATCAAAATTATAGAAAACTTCATCGCCTCTAACTCAAAATATGGACAATTTTGTGTTTAGGGTGTCTTGAAATCTTTTGACAGCTTCCGAAGTGCTAATTTTTAACCTTTTTCAGCTGGACCAAATCACTACTTTTCTGTAAAATTCTGGACCCAAATTTTTTTACAGTGTAATTTCACCCCCCTACTTACAATTTGAGGCATTAAACATGGAGAAATAAATTTGGAAGAGGTATAAAAATTATTGGCAAGTAACCCACTGTTAACACTAGGGACTATATTCGTGAACAACGAAAATCAAGGGACGACAATTGTGGTCTCGGACCTAATAGGATAGAAAGAGTTGACAAATCTTAAAAAAACTTGGTATGACCAAAGCTTAATAAATTATAACACTACTTGCAAAGTTTCGTAACAATAGGATATATATTATAGACAATATGTTAAATTCTATACTCATCTTTGCGTGTTAAATTTTGACGTTAAAATTGAATAATTTCAACTATCAACATTTTGGGCTTTGAAAATTAAAATATTGCAAAAAAATACTTTTTAAATGCCCTAATATATCATTTATTATGTACTAAAAGCAATAGAGTACTCATTTGATTTATCAGAGTTAGCATAATTATTCAAAAGTCAAATTTATATCAGCCTGGGCCTAAAAATTGAGGTTTTTCAATGAAAGGGGGCCTTACATGAAGATGTAATATTTTCCAGCAATTTTAAATTTGTGAAGCTTTTTGGTTATAAATAATCCTTACATATGTATTGAATGTACTTTAAATGGAAAGAAAAGTCACAAATAACATATCATATTAGTTTAAAAGGGTCTTAAGCCAAGTAAGACTGGAAAAAAATAAGGGTCAATTTAGGCCGTGCCACATATTTACATTAAAAAATGCATATTGAGGCTATAAGAAATAAAAAATTGTGTCTTTTTTATCATTTCTATACTCATGTGATATGATACAACAAATCTGAGCACAAAAAGGCTCTTGCAATTAACTTTTCTTACAGACAGTATGGTCTGATACAAAGATTTTTGCCTTTTTAATGAAAAACTTGATTGTAATTTTAGTCTCAACAGGCTTATATTTAAACCACTTGCTATCCTACAGAAGAAAAGAAAGATATTATGTGAGATGGAACAGGTACAATAGACATTGTAAAGTGCTTTTGATACAAATTTAGTGAGGTCTTTATTGTGGACTTCAAATTTTATGTACCAAGAACCCCACTTTTGACTTCATCCAAACAGGGCGTTAGACAAGGGTCATTTATACAACACATTTTGTACATATTGTCTGAGATAATCTTCTTTTCTGTAGATTCTGAGTTCAAAAACAAGTAAAAGAACTAGATAAAGGCATAGAAACACAAGTATTGACACATGAAAGCCTGTCAGATAGAAAGTCAGGATGCCATGTATGCATCAGTATTGAAAAAGCCTTGAAATGCCTATTTTGACCATAAAATGCCAAAATTGGTCATTTTTGCAGATATTCTATTAAATAAAAGTTTAAATCCTTTAGTTTCATGCTATTTGACAAATTGACACCACCAAATCATTTAGGGAAGATGCCAAAGTACAGATTCTATATTTACAGACTTCACCTCTTAGGTCCGAGAACACAATTAATTCGTAGTGCATTTCTTTTAGAACATAAATGAAAATTAAAAAATTCCCACCTGCGCTTTCTCAATGAAATTTTTACAGTGTGTTGTACTACTTTTGGGACAAATTATATCAAAATTATAGAAAACTTCATCGCCTCTAACTCAAAATATGGACAATTTTGTGTTTAGGGTGTCTTGAAATCTTTTGACAGCTTCCGAAGTGCTAATTTTTAACCTTTTTCAGCTGGACCAAATCACTACTTTTCTGTAAAATTCTGGACCCAAATTTTTTTACAGTGTAATTTCACCCCCCTACTTACAATTTGAGGCATTAAACATGGAGAAATAAATTTGGAAGAGGTATAAAAATTATTGGCAAGTAACCCACTGTTAACACTAGGGACTATATTCGTGAACAACGAAAATCAAGGGACGACAATTGTGGTCTCGGACCTAATAGGATAGAAAGAGTTGACAAATCTTAAAAAAACTTGGTATGACCAAAGCTTAATAAATTATAACACTACTTGCAAAGTTTCGTAACAATAGGATATATATTATAGACAATATGTTAAATTCTATACTCATCTTTGCGTGTTAAATTTTGACGTTAAAATTGAATAATTTCAACTATCAACATTTTGGGCTTTGAAAATTAAAATATTGCAAAAAAATACTTTTTAAATGCCCTAATATATCATTTATTATGTACTAAAAGCAATAGAGTACTCATTTGATTTATCAGAGTTAGCATAATTATTCAAAAGTCAAATTTATATCAGCCTGGGCCTAAAAATTGAGGTTTTTCAATGAAAGGGGGCCTTACATGAAGATGTAATATTTTCCAGCAATTTTAAATTTGTGAAGCTTTTTGGTTATAAATAATCCTTACATATGTATTGAATGTACTTTAAATGGAAAGAAAAGTCACAAATAACATATCATATTAGTTTAAAAGGGTCTTAAGCCAAGTAAGACTGGAAAAAAATAAGGGTCAATTTAGGCCGTGCCACATATTTACATTAAAAAATGCATATTGAGGCTATAAGAAATAAAAAATTGTGTCTTTTTTATCATTTCTATACTCATGTGATATGATACAACAAATCTGAGCACAAAAAGGCTCTTGCAATTAACTTTTCTTACAGACAGTATGGTCTGATACAAAGATTTTTGCCTTTTTAATGAAAAACTTGATTGTAATTTTAGTCTCAACAGGCTTATATTTAAACCACTTGCTATCCTACAGAAGAAAAGAAAGATATTATGTGAGATGGAACAGGTACAATAGACATTGTAAAGTGCTTTTGATACAAATTTAGTGAGGTCTTTATTGTGGACTTCAAATTTTATGTACCAAGAACCCCACTTTTGACTTCATCCAAACAGGGCGTTAGACAAGGGTCATTTATACAACACATTTTGTACATATTGTCTGAGATAATCTTCTTTTCTGTAGATTCTGAGTTCAAAAACAAGTAAAAGAACTAGATAAAGGCATAGAAACACAAGTATTGACACATGAAAGCCTGTCAGATAGAAAGTCAGGATGCCATGTATGCATCAGTATTGAAAAAGCCTTGAAATGCCTATTTTGACCATAAAATGCCAAAATTGGTCATTTTTGCAGATATTCTATTAAATAAAAGTTTAAATCCTTTAGTTTCATGCTATTTGACAAATTGACACCACCAAATCATTTAGGGAAGATGCCAAAGTACAGATTCTATATTTACAGACTTCACCTCTTAGGTCCGAGAACACAATTAATTCGTAGTGCATTTCTTTTAGAACATAAATGAAAATTAAAAAATTCCCACCTGCGCTTTCTCAATGAAATTTTTACAGTGTGTTGTACTACTTTTGGGACAAATTATATCAAAATTATAGAAAACTTCATCGCCTCTAACTCAAAATATGGACAATTTTGTGTTTAGGGTGTCTTGAAATCTTTTGACAGCTTCCGAAGTGCTAATTTTTAACCTTTTTCAGCTGGACCAAATCACTACTTTTCTGTAAAATTCTGGACCCAAATTTTTTTACAGTGTAATTTCACCCCCCTACTTACAATTTGAGGCATTAAACATGGAGAAATAAATTTGGAAGAGGTATAAAAATTATTGGCAAGTAACCCACTGTTAACACTAGGGACTATATTCGTGAACAACGAAAATCAAGGGACGACAATTGTGGTCTCGGACCTAATAGGATAGAAAGAGTTGACAAATCTTAAAAAAACTTGGTATGACCAAAGCTTAATAAATTATAACACTACTTGCAAAGTTTCGTAACAATAGGATATATATTATAGACAATATGTTAAATTCTATACTCATCTTTGCGTGTTAAATTTTGACGTTAAAATTGAATAATTTCAACTATCAACATTTTGGGCTTTGAAAATTAAAATATTGCAAAAAAATACTTTTTAAATGCCCTAATATATCATTTATTATGTACTAAAAGCAATAGAGTACTCATTTGATTTATCAGAGTTAGCATAATTATTCAAAAGTCAAATTTATATCAGCCTGGGCCTAAAAATTGAGGTTTTTCAATGAAAGGGGGCCTTACATGAAGATGTAATATTTTCCAGCAATTTTAAATTTGTGAAGCTTTTTGGTTATAAATAATCCTTACATATGTATTGAATGTACTTTAAATGGAAAGAAAAGTCACAAATAACATATCATATTAGTTTAAAAGGGTCTTAAGCCAAGTAAGACTGGAAAAAAATAAGGGTCAATTTAGGCCGTGCCACATATTTACATTAAAAAATGCATATTGAGGCTATAAGAAATAAAAAATTGTGTCTTTTTTATCATTTCTATACTCATGTGATATGATACAACAAATCTGAGCACAAAAAGGCTCTTGCAATTAACTTTTCTTACAGACAGTATGGTCTGATACAAAGATTTTTGCCTTTTTAATGAAAAACTTGATTGTAATTTTAGTCTCAACAGGCTTATATTTAAACCACTTGCTATCCTACAGAAGAAAAGAAAGATATTATGTGAGATGGAACAGGTACAATAGACATTGTAAAGTGCTTTTGATACAAATTTAGTGAGGTCTTTATTGTGGACTTCAAATTTTATGTACCAAGAACCCCACTTTTGACTTCATCCAAACAGGGCGTTAGACAAGGGTCATTTATACAACACATTTTGTACATATTGTCTGAGATAATCTTCTTTTCTGTAGATTCTGAGTTCAAAAACAAGTAAAAGAACTAGATAAAGGCATAGAAACACAAGTATTGACACATGAAAGCCTGTCAGATAGAAAGTCAGGATGCCATGTATGCATCAGTATTGAAAAAGCCTTGAAATGCCTATTTTGACCATAAAATGCCAAAATTGGTCATTTTTGCAGATATTCTATTAAATAAAAGTTTAAATCCTTTAGTTTCATGCTATTTGACAAATTGACACCACCAAATCATTTAGGGAAGATGCCAAAGTACAGATTCTATATTTACAGACTTCACCTCTTAGGTCCGAGAACACAATTAATTCGTAGTGCATTTCTTTTAGAACATAAATGAAAATTAAAAAATTCCCACCTGCGCTTTCTCAATGAAATTTTTACAGTGTGTTGTACTACTTTTGGGACAAATTATATCAAAATTATAGAAAACTTCATCGCCTCTAACTCAAAATATGGACAATTTTGTGTTTAGGGTGTCTTGAAATCTTTTGACAGCTTCCGAAGTGCTAATTTTTAACCTTTTTCAGCTGGACCAAATCACTACTTTTCTGTAAAATTCTGGACCCAAATTTTTTTACAGTGTAATTTCACCCCCCTACTTACAATTTGAGGCATTAAACATGGAGAAATAAATTTGGAAGAGGTATAAAAATTATTGGCAAGTAACCCACTGTTAACACTAGGGACTATATTCGTGAACAACGAAAATCAAGGGACGACAATTGTGGTCTCGGACCTAATAGGATAGAAAGAGTTGACAAATCTTAAAAAAACTTGGTATGACCAAAGCTTAATAAATTATAACACTACTTGCAAAGTTTCGTAACAATAGGATATATATTATAGACAATATGTTAAATTCTATACTCATCTTTGCGTGTTAAATTTTGACGTTAAAATTGAATAATTTCAACTATCAACATTTTGGGCTTTGAAAATTAAAATATTGCAAAAAAATACTTTTTAAATGCCCTAATATATCATTTATTATGTACTAAAAGCAATAGAGTACTCATTTGATTTATCAGAGTTAGCATAATTATTCAAAAGTCAAATTTATATCAGCCTGGGCCTAAAAATTGAGGTTTTTCAATGAAAGGGGGCCTTACATGAAGATGTAATATTTTCCAGCAATTTTAAATTTGTGAAGCTTTTTGGTTATAAATAATCCTTACATATGTATTGAATGTACTTTAAATGGAAAGAAAAGTCACAAATAACATATCATATTAGTTTAAAAGGGTCTTAAGCCAAGTAAGACTGGAAAAAAATAAGGGTCAATTTAGGCCGTGCCACATATTTACATTAAAAAATGCATATTGAGGCTATAAGAAATAAAAAATTGTGTCTTTTTTATCATTTCTATACTCATGTGATATGATACAACAAATCTGAGCACAAAAAGGCTCTTGCAATTAACTTTTCTTACAGACAGTATGGTCTGATACAAAGATTTTTGCCTTTTTAATGAAAAACTTGATTGTAATTTTAGTCTCAACAGGCTTATATTTAAACCACTTGCTATCCTACAGAAGAAAAGAAAGATATTATGTGAGATGGAACAGGTACAATAGACATTGTAAAGTGCTTTTGATACAAATTTAGTGAGGTCTTTATTGTGGACTTCAAATTTTATGTACCAAGAACCCCACTTTTGACTTCATCCAAACAGGGCGTTAGACAAGGGTCATTTATACAACACATTTTGTACATATTGTCTGAGATAATCTTCTTTTCTGTAGATTCTGAGTTCAAAAACAAGTAAAAGAACTAGATAAAGGCATAGAAACACAAGTATTGACACATGAAAGCCTGTCAGATAGAAAGTCAGGATGCCATGTATGCATCAGTATTGAAAAAGCCTTGAAATGCCTATTTTGACCATAAAATGCCAAAATTGGTCATTTTTGCAGATATTCTATTAAATAAAAGTTTAAATCCTTTAGTTTCATGCTATTTGACAAATTGACACCACCAAATCATTTAGGGAAGATGCCAAAGTACAGATTCTATATTTACAGACTTCACCTCTTAGGTCCGAGAACACAATTAATTCGTAGTGCATTTCTTTTAGAACATAAATGAAAATTAAAAAATTCCCACCTGCGCTTTCTCAATGAAATTTTTACAGTGTGTTGTACTACTTTTGGGACAAATTATATCAAAATTATAGAAAACTTCATCGCCTCTAACTCAAAATATGGACAATTTTGTGTTTAGGGTGTCTTGAAATCTTTTGACAGCTTCCGAAGTGCTAATTTTTAACCTTTTTCAGCTGGACCAAATCACTACTTTTCTGTAAAATTCTGGACCCAAATTTTTTTACAGTGTAATTTCACCCCCCTACTTACAATTTGAGGCATTAAACATGGAGAAATAAATTTGGAAGAGGTATAAAAATTATTGGCAAGTAACCCACTGTTAACACTAGGGACTATATTCGTGAACAACGAAAATCAAGGGACGACAATTGTGGTCTCGGACCTAATAGGATAGAAAGAGTTGACAAATCTTAAAAAAACTTGGTATGACCAAAGCTTAATAAATTATAACACTACTTGCAAAGTTTCGTAACAATAGGATATATATTATAGACAATATGTTAAATTCTATACTCATCTTTGCGTGTTAAATTTTGACGTTAAAATTGAATAATTTCAACTATCAACATTTTGGGCTTTGAAAATTAAAATATTGCAAAAAAATACTTTTTAAATGCCCTAATATATCATTTATTATGTACTAAAAGCAATAGAGTACTCATTTGATTTATCAGAGTTAGCATAATTATTCAAAAGTCAAATTTATATCAGCCTGGGCCTAAAAATTGAGGTTTTTCAATGAAAGGGGGCCTTACATGAAGATGTAATATTTTCCAGCAATTTTAAATTTGTGAAGCTTTTTGGTTATAAATAATCCTTACATATGTATTGAATGTACTTTAAATGGAAAGAAAAGTCACAAATAACATATCATATTAGTTTAAAAGGGTCTTAAGCCAAGTAAGACTGGAAAAAAATAAGGGTCAATTTAGGCCGTGCCACATATTTACATTAAAAAATGCATATTGAGGCTATAAGAAATAAAAAATTGTGTCTTTTTTATCATTTCTATACTCATGTGATATGATACAACAAATCTGAGCACAAAAAGGCTCTTGCAATTAACTTTTCTTACAGACAGTATGGTCTGATACAAAGATTTTTGCCTTTTTAATGAAAAACTTGATTGTAATTTTAGTCTCAACAGGCTTATATTTAAACCACTTGCTATCCTACAGAAGAAAAGAAAGATATTATGTGAGATGGAACAGGTACAATAGACATTGTAAAGTGCTTTTGATACAAATTTAGTGAGGTCTTTATTGTGGACTTCAAATTTTATGTACCAAGAACCCCACTTTTGACTTCATCCAAACAGGGCGTTAGACAAGGGTCATTTATACAACACATTTTGTACATATTGTCTGAGATAATCTTCTTTTCTGTAGATTCTGAGTTCAAAAACAAGTAAAAGAACTAGATAAAGGCATAGAAACACAAGTATTGACACATGAAAGCCTGTCAGATAGAAAGTCAGGATGCCATGTATGCATCAGTATTGAAAAAGCCTTGAAATGCCTATTTTGACCATAAAATGCCAAAATTGGTCATTTTTGCAGATATTCTATTAAATAAAAGTTTAAATCCTTTAGTTTCATGCTATTTGACAAATTGACACCACCAAATCATTTAGGGAAGATGCCAAAGTACAGATTCTATATTTACAGACTTCACCTCTTAGGTCCGAGAAACAATTAATTCGTAGTGCATTTCTTTTAGAACATAAATGAAAATTAAAAAATTCCCACCTGCGCTTTCTCAATGAAATTTTTACAGTGTGTTGTACTACTTTTGGGACAAATTATATCAAAATTATAGAAAACTTCATCGCCTCTAACTCAAAATATGGACAATTTTGTGTTTAGGGTGTCTTGAAATCTTTTGACAGCTTCCGAAGTGCTAATTTTTAACCTTTTTCAGCTGGACCAAATCACTACTTTTCTGTAAAATTCTGGACCCAAATTTTTTTACAGTGTAATTTCACCCCCCTACTTACAATTTGAGGCATTAAACATGGAGAAATAAATTTGGAAGAGGTATAAAAATTATTGGCAAGTAACCCACTGTTAACACTAGGGACTATATTCGTGAACAACGAAAATCAAGGGACGACAATTGTGGTCTCGGACCTAATAGGATAGAAAGAGTTGACAAATCTTAAAAAAACTTGGTATGACCAAAGCTTAATAAATTATAACACTACTTGCAAAGTTTCGTAACAATAGGATATATATTATAGACAATATGTTAAATTCTATACTCATCTTTGCGTGTTAAATTTTGACGTTAAAATTGAATAATTTCAACTATCAACATTTTGGGCTTTGAAAATTAAAATATTGCAAAAAAATACTTTTTAAATGCCCTAATATATCATTTATTATGTACTAAAAGCAATAGAGTACTCATTTGATTTATCAGAGTTAGCATAATTATTCAAAAGTCAAATTTATATCAGCCTGGGCCTAAAAATTGAGGTTTTTCAATGAAAGGGGGCCTTACATGAAGATGTAATATTTTCCAGCAATTTTAAATTTGTGAAGCTTTTTGGTTATAAATAATCCTTACATATGTATTGAATGTACTTTAAATGGAAAGAAAAGTCACAAATAACATATCATATTAGTTTAAAAGGGTCTTAAGCCAAGTAAGACTGGAAAAAAATAAGGGTCAATTTAGGCCGTGCCACATATTTACATTAAAAAATGCATATTGAGGCTATAAGAAATAAAAAATTGTGTCTTTTTTATCATTTCTATACTCATGTGATATGATACAACAAATCTGAGCACAAAAAGGCTCTTGCAATTAACTTTTCTTACAGACAGTATGGTCTGATACAAAGATTTTTGCCTTTTTAATGAAAAACTTGATTGTAATTTTAGTCTCAACAGGCTTATATTTAAACCACTTGCTATCCTACAGAAGAAAAGAAAGATATTATGTGAGATGGAACAGGTACAATAGACATTGTAAAGTGCTTTTGATACAAATTTAGTGAGGTCTTTATTGTGGACTTCAAATTTTATGTACCAAGAACCCCACTTTTGACTTCATCCAAACAGGGCGTTAGACAAGGGTCATTTATACAACACATTTTGTACATATTGTCTGAGATAATCTTCTTTTCTGTAGATTCTGAGTTCAAAAACAAGTAAAAGAACTAGATAAAGGCATAGAAACACAAGTATTGACACATGAAAGCCTGTCAGATAGAAAGTCAGGATGCCATGTATGCATCAGTATTGAAAAAGCCTTGAAATGCCTATTTTGACCATAAAATGCCAAAATTGGTCATTTTTGCAGATATTCTATTAAATAAAAGTTTAAATCCTTTAGTTTCATGCTATTTGACAAATTGACACCACCAAATCATTTAGGGAAGATGCCAAAGTACAGATTCTATATTTACAGACTTCACCTCTTAGGTCCGAGAACACAATTAATTCGTAGTGCATTTCTTTTAGAACATAAATGAAAATTAAAAAATTCCCACCTGCGCTTTCTCAATGAAATTTTTACAGTGTGTTGTACTACTTTTGGGACAAATTATATCAAAATTATAGAAAACTTCATCGCCTCTAACTCAAAATATGGACAATTTTGTGTTTAGGGTGTCTTGAAATCTTTTGACAGCTTCCGAAGTGCTAATTTTTAACCTTTTTCAGCTGGACCAAATCACTACTTTTCTGTAAAATTCTGGACCCAAATTTTTTTACAGTGTAATTTCACCCCCCTACTTACAATTTGAGGCATTAAACATGGAGAAATAAATTTGGAAGAGGTATAAAAATTATTGGCAAGTAACCCACTGTTAACACTAGGGACT